>NC_058403.1:192389374-192509371 GCF_002201575.2 Neomonachus schauinslandi | reverse complement strand
TCCTTCCTTCCTTCCTTCCTTCCTTCCTTCCTTCCTTCCTTCCTTCCGTCCGTCCGTCCTTCCTTCCTTCCTTCCTTCCTTCCTTCCTTCCTTCCTTCCTAGTATTTTGATAGTATTTTGACAAGGAGTCTGGATATATTCTCCCAAACTCCTGTCCCTGCCACTTTTCTGCTCTCGGCACGTTGGCCCCTGCCTCTACCTCTGCTCTGAAATGATTCTTACACATTCATCCTCTAGTTCACTCATTCAGGTTTGGTCAGAAAAGTCAAAAAACTTTTAGGTATTCAAGTAGGCAAGGATTAATATAGGGAATTTAAAGCTCACCTGGTAGTTGGAAGAACCAGGGGCTTGAGGTTCAGGGAAACTGCTGTCCAAGTGCGTAGATTCAGGAAGTGCCATGGTCACAGGGAGCCACCACCCACGGCTTTAGCCTCTGTAGACTCAGTGGGTAGTTCTCAGGAGGGCATCTGGATGACACCAGCCAAAGATAAGTGTCATGTGCCAATGCTCACACACTTGGCCGTAGCTTCAGTTGGAGAATATTGGCATCTCCCGTCTTTGCCTTGCTGGTCTATCCGGGATCTAATCCAAAGACCTGCTGGTAAAGGATTCTTTAACATGTAGTTTTCAGGCTTCTGGACCCTGCCATGGAAGGGGTAGCTTAGGTGATGCTGAGTGTCAACAGGTGCCGTCCCAACACATATCCTTAATCAGCAGATTTTCCACCATTACATTGCTTGGTATTACTGTGAACTTTTGCAGCCCCTGCCACCCTCCTTTCCTCAAATGTTCCTCCTGAGCTCCAACTCCCTCTCTGATCATTCCTTGGTATCCTGGTGGTACTAGGTAGTGGTTAATAGCACCAAGCTAGTTACCAGGACTCTGTCCATCTCTTCATTCTCTCTGTCCTGTTGGCCTCCAAGTCTTGCAGATTTGCTTTCTTAAATAGCTTTAACATGCCTTTTCTACAATCTTTCTCATTATTGCCTTGGATGACCCTCTGAAAAAATTTTTAAAATCTAGATAACTTCAATAATATTAAAACTCTCCAGCTTCCTTTTGTGCTCCCTCCCTCCATGCAGTCCCACCTCTGGGCATCCCCATATACTGAATTCCTTGTGGTTGCCTGAATGTGTCATATTCTCTTTTGCCCTAGGGTCTTTGTACATACAATGTCCTCATCCTGGAAGGACCTTCCTGTTATCTGGGCTAGCTCTTATTCTTTAGGTCTCAACATATATGAGAAGCCTCCTTGTACCCCTTAAACCTAGTCTAGTTGATCCCTCAGTGGGCTTCTTCCTCTTGGAGCCTTTATCACATCGAATATGGTTGCTTATTTCTCTGTCTCCTTCCCTAGACTGTAATGTCCTCAAAGGAAGGAGATGCATCTTATAAATTTTATATTCCCAGCCAAACACAGTGGCTGGCACATAGTAGGGTGAATAATAGATCGTCTTTAATTTGTGCAACAGCTGTATTTTGAGTACTGGCCATGTGCTCAGTGTTGTTTTAAGAACAAAGCATGTCACCATTCTGTGGGAGGTGGGTGGTGATGGTAACTCTGAGGAGGGGTCATAGGACCTGCAGCATGAATGACAAGGAATGGGGGGCAAACATCCGAGGATCTGGGAGAACATCCTTGGCCAAGAGTACAGGAAAGGTACAGACAGAGATGAGTCTGTGATGGTTTGGGGCCAGAAGGATGGCTAGAAGTCTGGGGCCAGGGCAGGACAGGGCTTCTGAGGGTGCAAGGCCAAATCATGAAGAGCCTGTGAGTCATGGTCATGAGTGATGGGAAGTCATCAGAGGGTTTCAAAAGAGGAGGGATGCCATCAGAATTATTCTTAAAAGGTCCTTCTGGCAGCCATGTAGAGGGTAGAGCTTGAAGCAGAAGCTGGGGTCCTATAAGGAGGCTGGGGTGTCTAGGGACAGATGGTTGTGGTTTTGACTAAGTTCTACGGGAAGATGATGACAGTGATGGTAAACATGAGGCATACTTTGGAGGGAAGGCCCATTGGACTCGCTGATGGGTTGAGATATTTGTGCAGTCAGTTCGCATTAAATTGAGCAGTTTCCCTGTGTCAATCTTCCCTTATTTTGGGTTTATCCCCTTCTAATTTGTTATTTCAACACTGCTCCCAGATTAGTATAAAGATGACTTAACGTGCAGAAGTGATCATGTCGTTCTTCTGCCCAGTCGGACCTCTTTAGTGCCCCACCCCTGTGGTGCAAGGGACACAGGATTCCTTTGCTTAGCTCATTGCCCATGCTCACCTGAACCCTACCTGCCTGCCTTTTGGCACCCTCCTCCCCTTTATCTGCCCCATTCCAGGCCACCTGCAGCTCTGACAGACACATGGGGCTCCTACCTTGGAGCCTTTGTTGCTCCCTCCCCGTCATTTCTCTTGGCCATGTGGCTGACTCACCTCACCCTTTAACCCAGGCTCATGGTCACATCATTTATGAAACCTTCCCCATGGTTTCCCACACCCTGGCAGGGTTATCTGCTCCCTGCTTTGAGTTTTCATTACACTCGACACTCTCTGCCCTTTGTTTTCCCCATGTGTAGAGTTGGGATACTCTCTATGCTTTCTTTTAAGGAATAACTGGATTAATTGACTTGAGCACTTAGAGTAGCTCCACACATGGGAACAGGGGGTGTGGAACCCAACAGCTGTTTGCTGTTGTCACCTGTGTGGTCCTCCTATTATAGCCCACACCACACTGTCTGATGACTTGCTTCTCCTCCCAACTAGATGACAGATATGCCAGTTGTCTTCATGGCCCAAGCCCTGGCATAATTCTTCTGATATGCTTCATCATCATCATCATTATTGCCCTTGGCATCATCATCGGCAATGATAAGAGCTAACATGAATGGACATTTACCGTGTGCCAGGACTTTTGCCCAGAGTGCTCTCATGAAGTTGCTGGAGCCAGGATTCAAAGTCAGGTTGTCTGACTTCAGATCCTGCTCTCTGGACCAAAATATGTTGCCTCCCGACCCCCAGCTGAAGTTGCCTATAAACACTTGGATGGATAGATAGCAGGAAAGAATAAAAAGAGAATTAAAATAGCATTTTCATGCATCAGATGTATGTAAAAATCCGTCTTGAGTAGTAGAGTATGAATGGACTTGGAAGTTGTTCTGTGTTTTTCCACTTTGAAGGAGAAAGAGAATTTTCCTCCTCTGGCCGTGGTTGGGGTCCAGGGGCTGGGAGCTGCCTGTCACACTGGCTGGCCTAGTCCATGTCTCAGGTGTCATCCGTCAAAGGAGGTTGCTTTGGCAAACAGCTTAATTTCTGTGTTTGTGCCATTCTGAGGACATCAGTCAAACCTTTCAATAAAGGCCCTGGCTTCATTCCATTTTCAGCCTCACTGATCACGGATTTTGCTGCTGAAGCTGGAAAAGACTGGTGGATTCTGAAAACCAGTCCTTAAGGAGCAGGTGCATAGCCTTGTGTTTGTGAACACGAGGTTTGGAGTCCTTTCCTTGGCAGTAGAATTAACGTTCACATAACCTCCATGTAACTGTGAACTTGAGGAGTTGTTCCAAGTTCCCCCACGTGAGCTCCAACTGTGGGAGGCATAGACTCTGTGAGCTGTCCCTGTTACAGTCAAGTCATGTTATGCCTGAACATCTTGTCTCTTCCCCTGCCCCATCATAATAATTTCTTGTACTTGTGCAGAATCCTTTAGGAAATGTTTTGTGTCTACATTCTCATCAAATTCACACCCTGAAGTAGAGAGCAAAGATGGTATTATTTTGGTGCCTTAGATAAGAAAACTGAGGCTCAGAGAAGGTAAGATTTTCTCAGATCAAGCAACCAGTGAGTAGGATGATCTGGATTCAAACCTTTGTCCTTGGGCTCTGAGACCTGTTCTCATTCTGCTGGACCAAAATCTTCCTGCAGGTCAGGACTAAGTCATTTATTGCTTGGTGTCCCACTCAGTTCTTGGTGCCATTCTGATTACTTAATGGGTTATTATCAAATACTTACTAAACTAAGTTGAACAGATGTGAACTACAACTCGGAATAGAAACTCTGTAGGACAGATTTTCTTACTGGCCCCAACACCTTGTTAACTTGGCTGCACCTTATCTTATGGTAGAAGTTCCCGTCTTCCTTAGCTAGCTGGCTGGTACCTTCAATGATCTGCCATTGTGGGTTCCAGTCCACACCTCTCAGTAAGTCCTGGAAAAGATGTAATTAAGGGCTAGAACAGAATTTTATTCACCACTGTCAGAGCCTTCAGTGATAGGTGATTTCCTTACTTAGTGGAAAACAAATGTCTATCCTCAAACCGACATAGTCCCATTCATCCTGGACTGTCCCCTCAGGAAGTTAATGACAGTTCCAGTTCCATTGCCCACAAGGGAAATAGTCCAGTTATCCCCCAGCTGAAGAGTCCTGAGGGGACTTTTCAAGGTTTATGGTTAAGTACACTTGATTCTGGTAATCAATGAAGCCATTCCCAAGAAGGCAACATAAGCGGAAGGCCATGCCATAAACTGCTGGATCATTTGGGAAAATTACTCGTCTTCTCTTCCTAACTCCTCCCAGCTGCTGTGGCCCTTGGGCAGCCCCTGGAGCAAAGTTTGGCTGTTTCTATCTGCAGTAGCTTTGCACTCGTTGCACTTGGGCAAATGCAGCCTTAGCTGTAGAATGAGGTGGCTTTGGTTTGGAAATTGGCCATTCATGTTGATAGCAGGCATTGATTTAATCAGCCTCAAACTGATAACAGATATCTCTTGTGGAAATAAAGATAGTTTGTTATGGATTGTGATCCTGTCTTCTGATGTAAGCTCTAGGCTTATTTTGTCTTGTAAAAGTCTGGTGTGGGTTTATGTAATCTGAAAGAGCCGGGAAGAGGGGGGAGCCGAGGAAGGAAGAGAGCCCCAGGTACATGTTGAATGTGTTTGCTCTTTTGTTCCGTTACCTGCTTTCTCTGGAAACTTTATAGATTAGCTTTTATAATCCACTTTGAAATGTTTGCCCATTTTGAAAGCAGAAGCAATCTTTGCAGCTTTCAGGCAGAAGGTCATTTTATACAAAATGTTCATTCGTGTGCAACAAAGCTTATTTCTTCTAGAGAAACAAAGAAATAATGAAGTCTCCTTAAAAGCTGTTTTTCTCTAAAACGATCATCTTGATAGTTGCTGATTTATATGTGTCATTTCTATTGGAATTGAAAAGTGAAAACATTTATATCAATAAGGATTACTGAATATTAGGAAGCTCTTAGATATGACTCTGTGGATTTCAGCATTCCACGGTGGGACGGAAAAGAGTTCTTGTTTAATTGTGTCCATCTTTCCAGGTTATTGACTTTTGCCCTGGCTTATTGCCCGCTGGTCTTTGGTTGCTGTGTCCTTCTGTGTAGGTCTCTGAGATCTGGTTGTTTCTAGAACATTTTCTTGCCTCCAGAAGTTCGTTTGTTCTCGTGGGCTGGAACACTGGCTCAGCACCTTTCCTTGTTCTGGAAGAGCCTCCTGTTTTCCTTTAGAGCACAGCTTTGATGTCACTTCCTTCTGGGAAGCTTCCTAGCCTACTGGCAGCATTCTTTGTCACTTGCCCCTTTATGATGAAATCACTGTTTTCCTTGTGTGTGGCCCTCACCCTTCTGTAAAGCACATCATGTTGGTTCATGGCTCCCTTGGTGGTACAAGCCCCACACTTTGGGAAATAGTGATTGGACTATTCCAGCTACAAAATCAGCAAAGATGAATCTACGCTGTTACAGGGTAGTAAAAACTCCATCTTGAGAACAAAAGAGAAGGGATTTCCATGCAGAAGGAATGAAAATGTGAATTTGAACATCATCCTCTTCTCCCCCTCCCCCAACTTAATGGTTCTTAAACTGTTGGTTTCTGACCCTTTATACAAGAAAGGAGTGTCTGAAATTAGCCCTGGGGACAAATCAATCTCATTTTGTCCAGATTCCCAGAGACATCTTTTCATATGCTGACAGCATTTTGAATGAGGATAGAGATTTTTCATTTTATTTCTAGGATCAATTGAGTTTGAAATCTGTGATGCAGAGAGGACCAAGGTCCCCTCTGTCCTCACTGCTGTAGACGGTCAACATGTTGAGTTCAAGCCCTGCCACATAATATGGTGCTGGGGTAGCATTAACCCCAGGCACACACTGATGCGCAGAAGGTGTAACTCTTCCTCCATCGAACTGCAGCCCTTAAAGCAAAAGCTGCTCAATCTAGTGTAAGGAAAAGGTGAACCATGCCACACTAGGTATGGTTGTAACCGCAGTTATCATTCTTGATTGATTTATTTGGTTGTTCTTCTACACTGAGTTTAGTGCTTGTTGGATTTGAAGGAAGACTCACGTGATCTCTAACTCCGATATTCTTGACAATTCAGTCATTAGCTCCAAGTGAACCATTGGTGCAGCCCAAAGCCATGTTAATGGTTATAGATTTTCCTTAGAATCGCTTCAGTTGAGCTTAACCCTTTTTTTTTTTTAAAGATTTTTTATTTATTTAAGAGAGAGAGAGTGAGAGAGAGCATGAGAGGAGAGAGAGTCAGAGGGAGAAGCAGACTCCCCGCTGAGCAGGGAGCCCAATGTGGGACTCGATCCTGGGACTCCAGGATCATGACCTGAGCCGAAGGCAGTAGTTTAACCAACTGAGCCACCCAGGCGCCCTGAGCTTAACCCTTTTTTTGAGAAAGAATTATGTATTCATTCCAGAAAAAAAAATGGCAATAAAAATGCTGGTCTGATTATTAAATGTGTTGTTGCAAAACGTTGAATGAAAACCACAAAATGTATTAAGTGCTTTGAAATCTTTGTTAAATTCCAATATCCCATTATAACAGCATTTACAAGCCAAAGCTTTTTAGTTTTAACATGAGAAATAAAAATAACGTTTTTCTTTGCTACTCCATATGATTTTTATATTTCTGTTTTGCTTTAAGGATTTTTGTCTGTAATTGCTCCCTCCCCCGCCTTTCCCCTTTCTTATTAAAAAACTTTTTTTTCATTTGTACATAATTTGTTCATTCTGATAGAATCAGTAGGAGTCTAGTAGTAGGTTACTTTGTTGTATATCACATTTTCTGTTACCCTTCCCCTCCCCACCCCCCGTTCTTTCTTCCTTTTCTCCCGTTAAGCCAAGATAATCAGGAATAAAAAAAATAATAATAATAAAATAAAATACAAGTAGAACAAACAAAATTGTTTTCTTTTTCTGATCCAATTTATATTGTGACTTGGTGTCCTATTTTCCCTCCTCCTGAACCATGACGGAAAACTTGACCTCTATGATGTCTTTAGCTGTAGTCTTGATTTAAGGGTTTTGGGGGAGGAGACGGGAGACTGCATCCTGTAGCATTGCACTGATTATACGTGGGGTCATTGTAACAAAAATAAGATGTGATTTTAAATGAAATGCTTTAATATCCCACTATTCCCCTTGGCAGTTTTGCCGTCACCATGGCTATAAATAGTGTCCATGGTCCATGGCTTCTAGCATTTCTTATTTATAACGATAGCTTTTGTTTGTATTTGTTTCACTAAAAGGGAAGAGTTATTTAGAAATAAGAGTTATTTAGAAATATAAAAAGTCGCTGAAACATGAATTGCAACTTTCCAGCTCATAGATGCTTTGTTCCAAGACCAGGATGTATATTCCAGTACACTGTTATCATTTTTGTTGAGTGACAGATTGCTTTGGCATCAGAGTGGGGAGGATCCGTGGACGGCACTGCCGTTTCCTTGCCTCAGAGCTCAGTTTTGAATGCTAGTCTTCAAAGCCATTTTTATTTCCAGTGTTCAGTTTTAATTAAAAACCACATTCACAATTCTATAATCCCATCTGCGGATCCAAAAGGGGAATTCATACAAGAGAAAATTAACTTATTATTATGAAAAGCACACTGCCTTTCCAATAGGTATAATAGAGTAACAGTTTCCCTCGGGCTCAGTGGTTCCTTATATAATAACTAAAATATTAGCAAATTTTAATTGATTTTCCTTACCTGCAAGTGGTAATCAAACTTATTTTTAAAACATACTTAATTTGATTTAGATGATAAGGGTATTTGCTCAGGAAAGAGACATGAGAGGCTGCTCTTTTCTACAGGCAAGTGTCAGAGATGGAAGTTGAGTGGTCTTGACTTTTAAATGGTGATTCAATTTATTTTTGTTTTATTAACAGTAGGAACTTTTGTCTTCAGGACTCTGTTTTAGGTAAATTTATGGCACACGATATCCTTCTTAAGTAACATTTCTTTTAACTCATGTATCTTTATAAGAGTATTTCAGAAGAAATATCAACTATCCTTTGTTCTTTACAAAAGGTGCACAATTCTTGTGCTATTTGTCATTACCATTGTGCACAAGAGATGTGCTTGTTCTCGGGGATTTCCCCCTGAATTTTCCCATAAGATGTAGGCCTATCTTCCAGTAGCACCAGAGGGCAGATTGGGATAGCCTCGAGGTCCACTGCATCAAGTGTGAATCCTTTCAAAGAGCCCTGTTCCAAAGTACTTACTTGCTTTACATGACATAACTATTATGTGTCACTGCCTGTGGACCATATTTTTTTGAATCTTATTTCTTAAGGCTTTGTAGTGAGCTTGATGGGAAAATATCTTCATGGAAACAAGAAATATATGAATTAAATTAAGTTAAAAAAAAAGCATGTGGCAAATTTAACTTGAGAATGAACATAAAAGCTGGCTAGCTGGCTAGCAGGGTACTCACTGCTCCACACAGAGAAGAGGGCTCTGGCTGATCTTAGTAGTTAGTACAAAGGTATTGAATTGTTTCCAATATATTACCTTCTTGTGCCCCATTGTTACAGGATTTGTGTCCCCTTGGTGCCCGGGTTCTTGGTCACACCGCTTTGAAGAATGAAGAGGTAGACCAGATGAAGAGTGGTGGGCAGCAAAGCGAAGTTTATTGAGCAAGACTACAAAGCTCCCAGAGAGGGAGGGGGACCTGAGTGGGTTGCCCTCAGCATTTCTAAGTTTAGGGTTTTTTATGAACTCTTTTGCGGAACTTTCTTAAGCAATCAAGGTGTGCTGAGTTCAGTCAATCAGGGCTTTGGTCACATATCTGTCTACCTATTAGGTTAAAGTCCACATGCTGATGGTCTTTTTTTGCTGACATCTCGGGGCTTAGCATATTGCCTGTGATATTGACAAATGCTTTTGTAGTTCATTTTCTTACTGTAGGACGTTTTGCAGAAGTCATTTCTGCAAAGGCTGCAAAGCAGAATGTCTGTGCAGTCCTGTCTAAGCTGCAAAACAAGATGTCAGTACTGTTTTATTTTAGCTGTCCTGACTCCATATTTTCTTGTTGGGGACCCTGGCCCTGACTACCTAACTGTCCAACTAACTCCTAACACCATGACATGTATTACAGTAGTTGAAATACATTTCATGTTATGTTATATATGAATGTCATATGGTATGTATGATATGCATATACAAATATTCGCACAAAGGCAAATGTATTTTTCTAGATACATGAAATACATTTCGTGCTGTGTTATTTCATGATAATTTCAACTACCTATTATTTCCATCTTGTTCTCTTATTTGTTGGTGTTATACTGCTTTATTGTTTTCCTCATTTCCAGTTGTTCACTTCTTTCAATATTATCTTTGTCATCATGAAGTTTTATTTTGTTCTTATCTTTTGATCATTTGTACATGTCATCCACATTTCTTCTCTGGGTTCTCAGAGTACTTAGACACGATGAAACAACTTCTGTGTGTTTAGGTAAATACATAATCAAAATGCATGACTTTTTTTGATAATGTAAGTGTCCAGACGTGTATAATATTTATAACCAATTTATAAACCTCGATATGTAACTGATTTCATGATACATACATAAAAATTCTAAATCTGTTACAAAGATTAAGAGAATAAGCTCTGACAAATACATAGATTCCTTGTATCACTGTCTGTCACTCATCTGTCAAAGTCCACCTGGATGCATTTGCTGATTGGGTCATGTGATCCCAGGAGGCTGACGAACTTCATTGTTTAGGATGATTCTAGGAAGACTGTGACCCAATGAAAGCTTGGGGCCAACGGATCCAATCTACATAGAGTGTCTCTCCTTGTTTTTCTTTTTCTCTGTTTCTCATCCTGTCCATTTTATGCTTCTAGAAAGCATTTAATGTCTTATAATGAAAATACTTATGTACACAGATTCTAAAAAGACAAATGAAAGTTGAAAAACCTTGGAGGGCTGGTGGATATCCTTAATCAAGGCTGCAGGGATGAGTTCAGCTCTAGGATGAGTGCTGTTTTTTTGCCACTGGTTCTCAAACTTTAGTGGCTTCCGAATTCCCTGGAGGGCTTGTTAAAGCAGATTGCTGGGCCCACCCCCAGGGCTTCTGATTCTGTAAAATGGGATGGGGCATGAGAACATGCATTTTTGACATGTTCACAGGTGAAACTGATGCTGCTGGAGGGGGACATCCCTTGAAGAAGCAGTACTCTAGCGTCACTGTTTCAGGGTTTTCAGATGAAAAAACAGGCCCGAGAGGGGCAGAGGCTTGCCTGAGATGTAGTGGGCTGCATCTAGGCTAGAATTAGAACTGGGTCTTCTGGCTCTGACCCTATAATGTTCTCCTGGGGGCTGTTCTTTGATTGACCAGAGAAGGGGAAATCTCTTCCTGACCATTCGAAGGAAGTGTGGGAAGCCAGATTTGCCACCCTCCTGGAGTCCTGTCTGCGGGTCTCTGGCTGGCCTATCTCTTTTTTTGTATGTTCTATGGAGAGAGACGGCTTAGTGGTCTATATTGGTGCCTAATGTTACCCACATATATACCAACCTCTTCATTTCCATATCCAATTTAATAATTATTCATGGAACATTTGTCTGTTGATTCATAATCATTTAGAGATTAATACCCATGTCATCATGTTTCAAACGTGGCCTATGAAACTCAGGTCTGTATTATGTCAATTAAAAACAAGTTAAAGACGGCCTGGGCTACAAGAGTAACCTGGAGAAAAATAGAAATGGCTGAATTTTTATCTGGATCTGAAGGTTTTGCTTTTAGTTTGATGAAATTTCAGTGAACTGTTATCTCACTAAATGAGTTTTGTGCAGTATTCTCTAGCCTATGTTTTCATCTTAATATTGGCAAATTCAAAATAAAGTAAAAATGATTTCGATAGGTGACTAATTGCCTTTAAATGGAATTTTATGAAACTGCTTTCATAAGACTATGGATTGGTTGAATTTAGTTGGCTAAGAAGAGTAACAAGCGTTGTGTATTTATGGGTCCTGCTTATTGATTTAATTTCAGTGATTTTCTTATTGGGATGCAGATTGTCAAAATGGCATTGAGGTACCATAAATTCAAATAACTGTCACCTGATAATTACATACTAGAACTGGATGCGGAAAGAATTGCTTTGAATGATTGAGGGAATTAAAATAAGTAGCATTTCTCAAACCAAAGGGGAAGAAAGCCCACTTAGTGTTGGGCTCAATTTAATAAATCTTGACCCAAGAGCCTTCTATACCTAAGGGATACACTCGTCTAGGTTGGTTTTGGCATCCACGTTGGGCCTCAAGGGCCAGTGTCTGAATTGTTACAAATTGCTATGAAAATGGATGCAGAACTTGTGTGCATATATACACACATAACAGTAACTATTTGCTAGAAAAACTGTGATGGAATGATGGAGGCAAAAACCAGAGTTGGACACTGGTGTTGCTCTTTTCAGTTTCATG
The DNA here is from genome assembly GCF_002201575.2 of Neomonachus schauinslandi. Taxonomy (NCBI): domain Eukaryota; kingdom Metazoa; phylum Chordata; class Mammalia; order Carnivora; family Phocidae; genus Neomonachus; species Neomonachus schauinslandi. The sequence goes on along the minus strand of NC_058403.1, from coordinate 192,497,646 downwards.
GGAGCAAAGCCTCCAGGTCACAATGCACATGCCATGATGTAATCTGTCATCTTGGGGCCAGGGAGAAACACCAGTCTTTTCGCATTGTTGGAACGGGGTCTGGGCCACATTTTGGATCCTTCATGTCGCCTTCTCTCTTTTCAGCGTCTTGTGGAGGCTGCAGAAGAAGCACATCTGAAACATGAATTTGACGCAGACCTGCAGGTAACCGATTCTAGTTGGAGTTAAGTTTTTTGTGTGTTGTCTGCCAAACGAGAAACACTAAGTGTGCCAGAGACACCTGCTTTCAGGGGATGGGAGAGAAGGGCTCTCAGGAGGATGGTACAGAGTTGGAATAAATGTGCCTATTTCTTGATGGGGCAGGGTGGCGATCCCCAACCATTTTCTACCACAGCAGTTATAGTGAGCGATGACACACACTCACGCACATGCACAGAACAGATTTTGATGAACTCCTCCCCAGTTCTGGGGGATGTAACCTCAGTCAACTAACAATGATCACCAGAACTCCTAATGGCATATTGATAAGTTAGACAACAGAATATGTGTAAATACCACTTCCCTGGCTGGATTTTAAGATTTTATTTATTTATTTGAGACAGAGAGAATGAGAGAGACAGAGAGCACATGAGAGGGGGGAGGGTCCGAGGGAGAAGCAGGCTCCCTGCCGAGCAGGAAGCCCGATGCGGGACTCGATCCCGGGACTCCAGGATCATGACCTGAGCCGAAGGCAGTCGCCCAACCGACTGAGCCACCCAGGCGCCCTTCCCTGGCTGGATTTTAGATGACTGAAAGCAAACTTGTGATGGATGTAGTCTTGCATTGACTGTTAATTGTATCTAAAAATTAAATCACTCACTGACATGGGATTTGAACATCTACTTAATAAACTTCTTGCCGTATATCTTATATCCAACTATGGAATACCTGTGTTTGGCCGAGAAGGATTTTGATGTTGCCATGTATATAGAAAACATATTAAAAGGTAACAAGTGAATTGAATGATACCTGGAGGTTCCTTTGGGTCCCTCTTCCTCTCGAAGGAAATTTTATCTGTATTGTCATTTGGAGTTCTGTGGTGTTTCCTCACTGCTAGGTAAACAGAAGGAGTGAATCTTAATCCTTAAGTCTGTGCTTTGCTAGAATGTATCTCTTCTAGTGGCATGTGGTCACAATTAGGAAGTAGTGTTTATTTTGCTGTGTTTCATTTATTGGAAACAATAAAGGCAGACATGGATATGCAAGCACAAAAAAAGTGGTGATATGAAAATAGGCTTTGGTGTCTTCGTTCCATGGATGAACTTCTTCTCATCCCTCCCCATCTATATTTTTTTCCTTGTGGGTAAAAGAATGCACACTCAAATGGGGTAATTGAAGAAAGTTTAATAAAGGGAGTATTTACAAAGGTATGGTTAGAGAAACCAACAAGTGATGGTGTTACCCCCAGGGCAAGCCACACTTCTGGCCTGAGAAGCGAGAGGAAGGAGTGGTTTCTAGAACCCAGGCAGAGTAGCTATATGGAAAGGGTATTTGATAGAGATGTGCAGCCAATCATGGTGAGCTAGAAGGATGGACTTTAGGGGGATAATGTCCTGATAACAGTGTCTAGCCTTCTGATATCTTGCTGGGACCCACCATTGGCTGAAGCCAGTTACTGGTGTGGTTGATGTAGTTCAGTCTTCTGAAATTGAGCTAGGTGCAAAAGGATGAATAATGGGTCTGGAGAGGAAAGAGAAACTGTCAAACCCACCATTTGGTGGTCATTTTCAGAAATGACACTAGCATATGAAGCAAACAGAGCCAGGACTGTAGCCAAGCACAAGAGGTTCCGGGGGCAGGGTGGAGAAGTGTCGGGGACTATTGGTAACATCAGGAGTGGGGGGGAAGCCAGCCCAGCTCTTTGAGCAAAGCTGCAAGAGAAGGAGCAGAGGAGTTAGCTGAATATAGCAAGAAGCACATTGCTTCCTCCAGCCACACCTACATGGTGGCTGTAGGAAGGTCCGGGGGCCGTTTACTGGTCACATTTATCTTCAGTGTGCCTCCTCTTCAGAGGGTTTGGAATTCCTAGAGTGGGCCAGAGGGATTGAATGGAAGCATCAGGAAGCAACTTTGTAACTGTGAGGGTTGTAGGGACCTCTTGAATGTGTTGCCAAGAGAAACCATCTCCTTCTCCTGAGGAATTTTCTGGTTGTAAATTACCAAAACTCAAATCAACTCAAATGAGATTATAATGCTGAATAAAATAAGAATCCATGGGTCCACTCTAATAAGATACAAATAAATAGACACAGATGATAGATAAATACATACATAAATAAGAAGGGAAAGTTCAGGTGGCTCAGTTGGTTAAGTGTCCGACTCTTGATCTCAGCTCAGGTCTTGATCTCAGAGTTGTGAGTTCAAGCCCCGCATTGGGCTCCAAGCTGGGCATGGAGCCTACTTAAAAAAAAAAATGACAAAGAAAAGGGAAAGCTCTTACAGTAGGATGCCAACTAATAAATATAGGAGAGATGGTGGAGACAGAAGGTTATGTAATAATTCAGGCAAGACTCTTCAATGGATACTAAAACTAGTAGGAAAGAGTTTGATGAAGAACAGGACATTGATAGTTTCAAAGTATCTGCCCACAAATTTCTTATTAATTACAAAGGGGAATATAGCAACTTTACCATGGAAAAACCTGGCAGATACCACCTTAAACAGGTAATCAAAGTTAGTATCACCAGTGATGAGACAAAGTGATGTCAAGTGCCTCCAGATGTGTGTTGGGCTTTAGGACAGCATCCCTATGTAGAATTCTTGCCCAGAATGTGTAACCTGAATCTAATCATAATAAAACATCAGACAAATCTGGATTGAGGAATATTCTACAAAGTAACTGGCTGGACTCCTCTTCAAACCTTCCAAGGTCAAGAAAGACAAAGAAACATTGAGGACCTGCTCTAGACTAAAGGACACAAAAGACCCATGATGATGAAATGCAATGGATCCAGAACCAGAAGCAGAGATTTGAAAATGGACTCTGCATTAGATAATAATAATGTATCAATGTTGAATTTCCTGGTTTCCTTGTATTGTACTTATGGAAGAGAATGTCTTTGTTCTTGGATTTTTCTGTACCAAACATTTGCATCCACTGGTCCAACAGGAAGAAGTCAGTTTATAGGAGAGTGAAAAAGATGATTGGAAGATCTGGTGGTGGTTATAGCTTATATAGTCAATTTTATTCTGAGATCAGTTGTCTACAAAACATGAGTGGGCAAGGGAGGGAATGATTTAATGACTTGAGGGGATTATTTATCCTTCAGCAGAGGACAAATGTGCTGTGGTTTAGTTCAACTAACCTAGAGCCACTCCTTTTTTGTCTCTCGGAAGCTAGTGCTACGTTCAAGAATGCTCTGATTTCCTATTATTGAAGCTTTACAGTGGAATTCTGGTGTAGCACAGCTGATTCCCTTGTCAGATGTGGTGCTGTAGACATAAATGCACCATTAGCATCTCCCTCTAAAAGAGAGAGAGACAGACAGACTGAGAAAATGAGTCTTTGGATTGTTACAGTTTTTGTTCTCTTAGGAACAAAGAAGGGGAGCCCAGTTTTTCTTCCTCCAGTGATCTGTTTTATATAAATGCAAGAGAAATATCAGGGGCTGTAGTTGTGGTCTGAACTAGAGTAGAGGTTGAAATAATCTGTCAGTATTACAGAGTGTCATTTATTACCTGGACCTCAGACCTTGGTGAAATCTTCTCTGGGTCAGAGTAAACCATGTGTGCTTTTGTGAGAACCTGTAAAAGAGAAGCCTTTGAGAAAATAGATGTGCATGGAAGAATGCATGTCTCCTTCAATGAAGGTTTTGAAGCTGCGAAGCTTCAATGCTATTAAGTGCAAGTCTTAACAGCTTGGATGTCAGCCCCATTGCTATCACTGGGATAGCAGGTCTGCGCATGGGCTCTGGGTTTATTGCTACAACAGTCCATTAGAGCTGATCAATTGTTAATCTGGGTTCCACTGACCTCTTGGCAACCCCTGCCGGTGGATTGTTTTTATCAAAAAAATTTCAGACTACCATCTGCTCACAGTGAAATAATGCTGAGGACGTCCCCGTGCTATTAGTTCAGAGGGAGCTGGGAGTCTGTTTTCCTACAGAAAAAAATAAAACAAAAAAACCAAAAACAGTGCTTTTGTAAAATTTCCTAAACTCTGTAGCTTCAAGTCTTAGACCCCTGCCCCAGAATAGAAAAGAAATGGCGGATCAGCCTCTTCTTTCCATTTAGATTGGAGTTTTTGCATCAGTGCTTTGAAAGTGAAGAATTTGCTTCTCATTGGTAGAATCATCAAGAGTTATCAGAAGAAAGTCATGCCTCCTTTATTGTCAGGATTTTATTTCTCATTTAAATTTTGTCTTACATTCTCTTTAGAGGTTGATGTTTTTCTCATGGGCTTATGGCCTTAACATCAGCAGTCCCCTTTGTAAGGTCCTCTAACACGGTATTAGCTTATTCTTAACAAAAACTCTGTTGGGGCAACAGGCAAAATCCAGCCTTGGAAAGGTGTGTGAACATGTGTGCATGTGTGAACAACCCACAATGCAGCGTCTTCCATGGAAACCAGAACTGCCTGGTCATCTTTATTGACTGGAAAACTCTATTGTTGACACAGGGGTCAGCTCAGCCCTCTCTCTGGCTTGTCCCTCTCCATAGGTGGCCTGTGGGTTCTAGATGGGTCTTCTCTTGGTTTGTTCTTTACTTTCTGATATCTCTCCATTTGGGCAATTTATAGTTATAATTGATATGAACAGAGGCCTTGTTAAAATGGCATCTTTGCTTTTTTATTTTGTGCTTTGAATTAATACAGGTTTTTTTTTTTTTATGTAAAGCTCATATGAGATTGGTAATTATAATGAAAACAGTTGAAAAAAACCCCTGTGTCTTAATTATAACATGTGATTATTTTAGGGTTGCACCCTCATTCAACCCATTGTGAGGTGAGGATGGAGTGGTAGGAGCAGACCCTAGCCCCGATTATCCTGTTCATTGATGAATCTCCAGAAAACTAAGTCTACACATGTAGCATAACTTAGAGAGAATGCTTTCCCCCCTCTTACTTACTCTTTCTTTTTGGGTTTTTCCATTGGCAGCGAAGAAGATGAAAAAAAAGTCCTTTTGACAGTTTACTAAAAACCTGCTTATCTTTGAACCGCAAACATATTTTCTTTGAAAGCTGTCTCCAATAAGTGCCAATTGCACAGAGCTGGTGCACAGCAGAAAAAAAAAATGTGGTTTTGAATTGTGTATCTTGCAGAAGGCTTTTTCATTGCAAAGTTTTTTATAATAATTTTTCTTTGTTATTTTTTAAGTACTAGGAAAATAAAAAGCCTGGTGACACGCAGAAGGATAACAAAAGTGTGAGTGGGAAGGAACGGGGGAATGGAGTGTCTCGAACGTCCCCTCTGGGTCATCCCCAAGCCACAGACACCTCCCTTGCAAATGCAGTGGCCTCATTGCAATGTTGGGGTGAGGGGTTTGGAGTGGGAAGGATGCAGAGACCGTGATGGGAAATCTCCAAGTGGGACAGCCTGGTGATACACCATCCTCTTGGGAGCAGCTTCCCACCGCTGCCTCCTGGCCAGAACTGTTAGAGTGGGAAGGTCCTTGCTGAGGGAGACCGAGGTAAAGGGAGGGGGTGGCTCAGGAGCTCCCGGGTCCTGCACTGTAGGATGCCTCTATCACCATTCATGGGCAGAAGAAAGCCTTTCCCGGGAAGGATTAGAAAGGGCAGTGGAACAGCAAGCCCCAGAGCAGGGCTGTCCTTTTCCCTGACAGCTTTTCCCTGCTGGCCGGTGACGCTTTGCCCTGGGGAAACCCGCACGTTGTGGGCGTGAGCAAAGGATGGGTTTAATAGAGGTTCTTTCTGAGCAGAGGAAATCACGATCCTCACGGGCTTTTTCATATAATCCTGTCAAGCCCCAATCCATCCTTGTCCTCTTTGCCTGAATGAGGTGTTGAGCTCCTTGCAGAAGGAGGTGGTGGGGCACTGAAGACCCTGTCCCCAGAATTAGAAATGGTGCTTTTCATAGAGGTAGCAAATCGACTTTTTGTGCATAAATTAGAAACATAGGGGTCACATCTACGGGAAAATAAATGAAAAGAGAAGGAAATTTTCACTCTATTAAAATAAGTCCCCCCCCCCCTTTCTAATCTAATTTATGAGAACATGCCTATTTTTTTTTTTCTTTTTATCAGCTTGGCAGGGGGGGGTCACAGTCTTCTGCATTTTAAGATGTTACATTTGGATGTTTCTTAGTTAGGTGTCACATGTCATTTATGCATAATACTGATGTGTAAATTGTTTCCCCAGAATCTCTAAGGGTGCAAATTTGAAAAGTAAAGTCATTTCTCAGTTGTCACACACACACACACTCTCTGTGTACACACACTATCGTTTTTGTTCATTTGGCTAGAATGTTATAACTTTTCATAAGGTCAGTGCATGACTGCGCTTTGTGTTAATGAGTTGTCTGGTGGTCACATGTGAGGCACAGGACCCTGACTGTTGGTCATGTGAAAGTGTAAGAAGGGGGTGGCAGGTGGAGCCTCAGCTTGACCCAACACAGAGAGCCTTAGTCTAGAGGTCTGAAAATGTAGGTTCCAGTAGATCTTGTCCACCTGGACCGTTTACGTGCTCCAAGATCTGCTACTGTGGCCTCCATGAAATGACATATTGTAGCATCTAGATGATTTCTAAGATTTCATCCATCTCTCATGTGCTGCAGTCATTCAACAAGTAGTTGTCCATAACCTCCTCTGTGTCTGGCGCTGTGCTGTGGATATGGCCATAAGCTCAGCTGATGCTGTCCTTGTTCTCACAAAGCACACCATCTAACAGCAGTGATGGATATTAAAGCCATGATGACATAAATAATTATTACATTTTAATCATGATAAACAACATGAAAGAGGAGGACAGGGCATTATCACAATGCACATCTAGCAGACCTCATGTATTCTGGGAGTTCAAGGGACCTTGGAGCAAAGCCCCCAATAGTGAGTCTTGATTGAGTGGAGATTCTAGAGTTCACCTCCCCCACAGCTAGAAGAAATGTCCCCAGACACAGAGAACCCATAATATCTTTATTTTCCATAAGTGCAAAACTTTTATCTGCTTTCCAGATAATAATTTTTCTCACCTCTGAACTCTAATGGTACTTTATTTTTGCCTCTTTTCTGATGCTCACCATTTCCTATCCTGTTAATTTTATTCACATATATCTATGTATTGCTTAATTTAACATTTATCGAGGACTCAGTACATATTAGACCCTGTTCTAGATTATGGGACTTCTACAAACTGAGATGTGACCCCTACCCCCTAGGAAAGTTCTAATCTACCTTTTTAAATATAATTTTTTGGTTGTTGCTTTAAGTGAGCATCTTAAGTGTACAGTGTATCTAGACTTAATTTAGTGTATGAAGTAGCACTTCACGTGGAACGAAAATTTTTCAACAGTATGATTCTACCTACCACCATCCTTTGTGGTATTACCATATATTGTACTTCTGTATGTGTTATAAATACCATCATAAGCGTTATTTTTATTTGGCTTTATATTTGGTTTAATCAGCTGTTTTCTAAAAAATTAAATAAGAAAAAAGATAGCAATATATTTACCCACACATTTGCCACTTCTGGTACTCTTCATTCCTTCGTATGGATTTGAGTTTCCATCTGTTACCATTTCTCTTCAGCCTGAAGAACCTCTTTTAGCATTTTTATTTATTTTATTATTATATTTTTACATTGCAGGTCTGGGAGCCACAACTTCTCTCAGCTTTTGTTTATCTAAAAATATCTTTATTTCACCTTCATTTTTGAAGGGTAATTTTGCTGTTTATAGAATTTTTACTTGACAGTTTATTATTTTTTTAGTACTTTGAAGATATAATCCCATTCTCTACTGATCTTCAATGTTTCTGATGAGATGTCAGCCATCATTTTTATCTTTATACCTCTGTATACAGTAAGTCATTTTTCTTTGCTACTTTCATGACTTTTCTCCTTATCTTTGATTTTCAGTATACTGTATAGTGTGATAAGTAAAGGATGTTTCTATATGTGATTTTCTTTATATTTATTCTACTTGGAGTTTGCTGAGACTGTTGAATATTCTTAACGTATTTGAAAATTTTTTAACAATGGGGAGCCTGGGTGGCTCAGTTGGTTAAGTACTGGGCTCCGCAGTCAGTGTGGAGTCCACTTGAGGATTATCTCTCCCTCTACCCCTCCCATGCTCCCATGCATGCTTTCTCTACAATAAATGAATAAATCTTGAAAAAAATTTTTTTAACAATGATTTCTTCAAAATTTTATTGCCCCATTCTTTTTACATTTCCTCTTGGAACTTAAGTCACATCTATGTTAGATTGCTTTACCTTGTCCCACAGGTGACTGTGGCTTTTTTTGTTTGTTTCCAATCTATGTTCTATTAATTAGTCTCCAGGTTCACTAACCCGTTCTTCTGTATCTCTAATCTGCTGCTAAACTCATTCAGTGAATGTTTTATATATTGTACTGTTAGTTTGAGAATTTTCATTAAATCTTTTTTATAATTTCTATTTCCTGCTGAAATTCCTTATCTGTGAACTGATTATAGTCATGTTGTTGTTTTATTTAAGTCCTCAAACACAGCTACAAAGCTGTTTTAAATTTCTTCTCTGATAATTCCAGCACCTGGGTCATTTCTGTGTCTGTTGCCTCCTTTTTTCTTTTGAAGTGGCTTTTTTTTTTCTTATTCATGTGTCTTGTGATTTTTTATTGTATGATGGACATTGTAATTATAGCTTTGACTGATTTTTATAAATTTCTTCATTATATCTTAATATAGTTCCATCCGTGTGGTAGGTGTTCTAAAAATACCAAGTTTATTGAATTTGATTAAATTGGTAGTAGGAAACACTTAAGACATGAAGAGACAGAAATGATACATCATATATAGTAGGACAGCCTCCAGTGATTTGATATTCTGCATTCTAACATCACATAAACATTGACTTCTTCCAAAAGTACCACACAAGACCATTTCCTAGCTGAAAGAAAGAGAAAAGTGCATTTTTGTTGATAACCTTAAAATGTAAACATTGTTTCTCAAAAGTTATCATTTCTACAGCTTAATTATATTAGTACCATCATGTGTTCTAAATCCAAATAAAGATATTGATATTAACAAATTTAAAGACAAAAAATGCAACTTAATAGCAAGAATAACTGTTTGGTTTTGTTTGACCAGTCATCTTACTTTATAGATCAGAGGGGAAAAATTGCATTATTTGCTCTGTTCAAAGTTATTTTTTATTTGCCTGTACAACATTTACATATTAGTGACCCTCTTTTTTCTTTGCTACTTTTGTGTTTAGAAACTCTGGATCTTTTATCTAATTTCATTAACAAATACAATCTAATAAAATGCCTGTGTGTTTTCCTCACTGTCCTAGTTTTCTTGCTACAATGTTCTTTTTTCTATCATGACCATGTATATCTCAATTTGTAGGTAATAATGGTTATAGAAGTTGTAATTACTGCTTTTGAGAGCACTTTCTTTCCTACCAAACTTATTGGTTCTTTTGTGATTCTTTTAACTTTTGGGTTTTCTCAACTGGACTTTCTCAAAGCTGGGAATACTTATTTAAAATAAATATTTGTTTAAAACACATTTGTTTTGAATAAGGTATTTTAAGCACAATGAAACAGTACCAGTTTAAACTGTATTGAATGTTCCAATTTACAAATACTTTTAAAATTTAGTTTTATTGTTTTCATATACACAGTGTGCTTGTGGTGTTTTGGACATGAGCCAGTTTGGCTAACGGGGGCATTTTGGGACACCAGGGCCACCTTGGTATATCTACAGTATTGTTAGGTAAACTCTTAGTGGATCTTTAATCATAATATTCAGAGTCCCACAGTGCATTTTCAGAAACCTCAGTGTCTTTCATGAAGAGAGCTGACTGCAGAGGTCATTGGCAGACCCCAGAAATTACTTTGGATCTTTCTCCAGAAAGTTGTTTGGCAGCAGTGGCAATGTCCTTTACATTGTTGATTTTTCACCAAGGATCTTTGTGGTCTAGGGATTTGGCAACTGCTATTGATTTTTTTAAGTAAAACTTGGAACTTGGTGGCAGTCCAGAAAGTAGACAGCTCAACAGAAATTTTCCAATCTCACATAAGCCTGTTGATAAAGCACCTAATATGTACTCAGATGAGTTAATTCTCACCTTTCATACTTTCAGGTTAGTTTGTGATGTAGGTTTTCATAATGCATACAATATGCCTTTGATAATCCTAATTCTTCAAATTAGAACTTCTTTCAGGACTAACAATTTTAAGATATTTCTTTTTGCTGGTTAGTTAATATGAATAGAATACAGTAGCAATGTTAAGAATAATAGACACCATTATCAAATATGTAATAAGTGCAGGGAGTGGCTTAAGCACTTAGCAGACATTATTTCATTTATTTACCTCTTCATGATCCTCTGAAATGGATACTGTTATCTCTGTTTTACATATGGAGAAACAAGATTGAGAGACTACATGATGTGCCCAAGGTTTACAACAGTGGGTGGATGAGCCAGAATTCATACCCAAGTCTGATGGCTTCAAAAACCAGTAACTTATGTTGGGTCATGGAGCCACAAGTTGTAATATTGACCTTAATTTACACTGCACAAAATCTTGTAAGGCAATAAATTTAAGATGAAAGTCATCATGGGTTATTGGAAAGGTCTATCAGATTTTTCAAGAAGAAATTATTTATTTATTTTTATTTTATTTTATTATTTATTTTTATTATGTTATGTTAGTCACCATACAGTACATCATTAGTTTTTGATGTAGTGTTCCATGATTCATGGTTTGCATATAACACCCAGTGCTCATTGCAATACGTGCCCTCCTTAATACTCATCACCAGGCTAAACCATCCCCCCAACCCCCTCCCATCTAAAACCCTCAGTTTGTTTCCCAGAGTCCGTAGTCTCTCATGGTTCGTCTCCCCCTCTGATTTCCCCCTCTTCATTTTTCCCTTCCTTCTCCTAATGTCCTCCATGCTATTCCTTATGTTCCACAAATAAGTGAAACCATATGATAATTGTCTTTCTCTGCTTGACTTATTTCACTTAGCATAATCTCCTCCAGTTCCATTCATGTTGATGCAAATGTTGGGTATTCATCCTTCCTGATGGCTGAGCAATATTCCATTGTATATATGGACCACATCTTCTTTATCCATTCGTCTGTTGAAGGGCATCTTGGCTCCTTCCACAGTCTGACTATCATGGACACTGATGCAAGAAATTCTTTGAAGTGGTAAATTCTGACCCAGAAACCCATGAAAAGAAAAAAAAATTCTTTTTTTAAAGATTTTATTTTTAAGTAATCTCTACACTCAACATGGGTCTTGAACCTACAACGCAGAGATCAAGAGCTGCATGCTCTACTGACTGAGCAAGCCAGGTGCCCTGAAAAAAAAAATCTCTTAATAAGATAGAAGGATTTAATAAAAATAATTAAACATAGCTTTCCTGATATTATTAGAAACATATACATAAGGGAGACCCTTCCTCTGTAGGAAATTAGATCTATCTTCTCCGTACTAATGTGTGTGACCTTTTAAAATGTAAATAGGGTCAAGTTACATATTTGCTTACATTTATACTTCACTCATTCTTAGAATAAAAAATGAATTCCCCATGTACCTACAGAGTACTACACAGCCTGCTCAAAATGTGGATTAACAGCTACCTCCAATTCTTTGTGTCTGCTCTGCTCTTGACTCACTTTCTTCTGTTCATTGAGCACACTAGTAGGGTTTGCTTGTTTATTGTCCATCTCCTCCAGCAAAACATAAGTTCCATGAGGGCAGGCACCTGACATGTGGTTGATGTCTACAAGAACTTATTAGAATTAATTGAAATTCATAATGGTAATATAATTACTAAAATCCATAGTTGACTGATGATCACTACAGTGCATTGTGAGTAATTTATGAAGTTGTCATCTGTTTATTTTAATTGGAAAAACATCTGATCCTTCCTTCAAATAAATACTAATGGCTTGACCAGAAATGATTCAATTATTGCCTTAATATTCAAAGATGTTTTCATATATTTATGGCAGCCTTTTATTGAAAGAGTTGGCTTTTGTTGTCATTTGTAATAAATTCATGAATTTGCTAATTTTCCTCATCCAAATAATAGTTTTTATGCCATTCAGTATGTAGTTACAAATATATGAATATATTAATTAATTGTAAACTAGATAATTAATTATATTTAATGAATATTATATTAAGTGAATATTTATCAACTTACTAAACAGAGAACATACGTTTAAAATTGGAAAGGAGAAAAATTAGAAGGGAAACATGCTCTTACAACTTGGGTTTCCTCTTTTGGGCAGGTTCCCACCCACCTTCCTATTTGGCATAATCAGAGTTACAGATACAGTATGTCTGTGGTAGGGGTAGCCTCTTATAGTACAAGTAGGAATTCTGGGGGAGACATAATCAGTTTCAAGAGTGACTGTTCAACAGCAAAAATGGTTGTGATTGGAAGTCATCTGAATCTTTGTGTCTGCCAGAAAGTGAATTTCTAACAGTATCATCCCCTTAGAATACCTTTAAAAGCTTTAGTCAGCCGGCCCCTCATGGAAAGTCCTAGATCTTACATTGCACTTGTCCATAGCGAAATCAAACAACAACAAGATAAATAAACAACATTGAAAACAAAACAGCCTTTCTCATGCTGGTAGTCATTAAAGGGGGAAAGATAATTTTCTTCCTTGAAGTTGTTCCCTAGGTAGCCAGGAGCCTGGAAGTTTTGCTAATCAGCTGTGTCACCTTGGGAAAATCATGTGGCCTGTCAGATTTCATGTTACTTCAGGTCACTGGGGAGTTGGGGGGTGGGGAGAGCTGGTTTGATTTTCCTTCCTGATCTAGAACTACCTAAGTCTGTGAGGTTGTGACATTTCACATGGGAAGGATAGCAGTCATTTCTCCATAGATTGCATGCTCATTCTTGTAGGAAATCCAGCACCTTCTTCAGCATAGCATTGTCCTGAGGGAAACATCTCTGAGAATAAATTCTCTTTCTTTTTTCCCCCTCCTTCTAAATAGATACATACTTCCTACTTTAAACTTGAAAAAGGGAAATTTCAAGAAAAGATTGCTTGATTGGATCATTTTCAGATACCCCCATGAATAATTTTATTATTTTAGGTTTAAAGAGATTCTTATGAGTAATATAGAAGGACTTCTGTGTGCGTGTGTGTGTGTGTGTGCATGTGTATGAGAGTGTGTGCATGTGTGTATGTGTGCATGTGTATGTATTTATGTGTATGTGTGTATGTATGCATGTGTATGAGTGCATATGTGTGTATGCATGTGTGTATTGTGTATATAGATGTGTGTATGTATGTGTCCGTGTGTGTGCGTGTATGTATATATATGCGTGTGTGTGTGTGATTTTAAGAACTTAACTGTGAAACTGAAATGACTTGCTTCACTCCAAGCCTTTGTTTGCTGTATAGTTAAATTCAGAACCAAACCAAACCTTTGCTTTGACTTATTTGGAAGTGATTATGTTGTGCATATGAACGTATTCATAATATATGCTTCTTCCTAAAAGGTTTCAGGTGACTGAGAACATACAACCACCATGAAAAAAATTTTTTTCTAGGTTTAAAGCCTTTTTTTTCATCTCATTCTACATGAGATTGGCTGAAATGTAGAGGTGGTTCTGATTAAAAGAAGCAAGAATAGAGAGGAGGAGAAGGATTTATAGCTTCATAGTAATATTTTCTGAAACTCAGGTCAAGTGCATAGTGGGCCATGGCCAGCTTTAGTCTGGTCAAAATGCTTTTTTTTTTTTTTTTTTTATTATGAGGCAATAAAAGAGGATTCATTATATCTGCTGGTTAACATTCTGGATGAGGAGATACTAGCTATCCAGAGAATGTCTTCCAAAGGCTGAAAGCACTGGTTTGAATCTTGGCTTTTTTCCTTACTAGTGCTAAGACCCAGGGCAAATTTCTTAGCCTGTTGGAGTCCCGGTTTCTTCTGTGTAATCAGGTTGGTGATACTCTCCCATAAGGGTGTCAAGCTTCCACAGGGTTTTTGACCACATGGAGTATTCGGCACAGTGTGTAGTACAGAAGATGATCCCAGTTTGGGGTAACCATCATCACCATTGTGATTGTTATTTAAACCAATACTCTTGAAATGCAGAGACGTTGATTACACTTGTAACTGCGTATTTAGTCTCTGCCTCCTTTGTGGACTGTGAGCTGTGTGAGGCAGATACCACAACTGCTTTTTGGGCATTGTGTCTGGGGCTTAGGCACATAGCTGGCACTCAATAAATATCTGAAGAAGGACTGAATGGGTGAGAAGAATGAAGGATCATCTCAAGAGTTAGATACCCATGAGGAAGGAGGTTAAAAAGCATCATTTGCCAAAGAGAAGATATGTGATGCTTCTGGAATTGGTAGTAACTTTTCCAGCAGGAGGGCTGCCCAGGCTTAGTGTCTGAGCCATTTCAAGCCTCTTTGGGAACGTGGTGGGCCACAGGATGGGGTGTTTCATGTCCACAGAGGAGCTGAACTCAAACCACCTTTGGCCATACCTGTACCCTCCTGGGTGTGCATGGCAGATAGTCAGAGGCCCCTCATCAAAGTAGGCAGAGAGAGCAAAAGACCTGGAACAATTTCCCTGCATAATCATCAGCCAGTTTTGGAACACTAGGCTAGCTAGTTCAGTTTGGTTTCGTTGTTGTTTAAACAGGTTTCTTTCTGTGTCAGACAAGACACACAAACAGGAGACTGCTGCTCGGACACATTTTCTATTCCTGTTCCAGTTTCCGTAATGGCTCTAAAGGAAATCTCTCTTGCAATTGCCTGAAGTATTCTGTCTTCATTATTATATACCAGGCATTTATTATATTCTACACTTCTTTTTGACTCTCTGTGCCAGATTTTTCTGTGACCTTCTAAATAAATAATGACATTGAATGTAGAGCAGGTGGGTCTGGGAGCATGCCTTCCCATTTAAATTTCCAGGAGCACCACCGTGCTCTTAGAAATGTCTTAGCAGGGACAGATGTCTGGAGTCTCTGGCTTTATTTATTCCACTCCAGAGACAATATTAACTATCAGGTTAAACTCAGTGAAATTCTCATTGGTTCGGAGCCACCTAAATAGACTTTATGGGTCTCTTATGTCATAACCCCAACTGCAGATTTGAGCCTTGACTCTCAGTCACACCCCCTGCCGGGTCTCTATCCTGCCTCAGGGTATGATTTGGAAGGAGTTGTGGGATCTTGACTCAGAATCACAAGGTTAGACCTTGTGGGTCGTTAGACCGTTGGGCGAGCTAGCAGTTCTGGGGTCCTCACTATCAAATTTAACCCTCACACCCATCTGGTGGACGGGGGTATAATTATTGCTCCCACTGCCTGAATGATAAAGCTGACACTTAGAAAAGTTAGCTAGGTTACCCCAAGTTCCATGGGACTGTGTGGGGGGCCTAGGGTCAGAAATGAGCGAGTTTTGACTCCATGAACAGGACTTAAGTCTTACACTTTCCAGAAAGCCTCCTTTGGTTATGGTTACTTATTTCCCAGGTCTTTCTTAGAGCTGGTGTTGATGAGTGGTTGGACGGTGTAATGAGGTTGGAAAGCAGACAGTCAAAGGCATAGGTTGAACGCAGTACAGTCGGTAGGCATTGTCTTTATTCTCTTGCGCCATCGGGCTACAGTATGGTCTCCTGCAGTGTTTAAGGCTATGGCTCCTACATTTTCTGAAGTCCCCCTTTACAATCCACAGGATGTTCTTCCCAGGGGGTAGGGGGCCCTTCGCTCAGATGAAGCAAGACGCACCTTGTGAGAGATGATCCTGCAGTGAGCTTGTTGGTGGTGTGTGGGGACAGCTATAATCTGCAGCATTTCTATACCAAGGGCCCTGAGCACTCATTCATTCATTCACTCATTCATTCATTCATTTGTTCGTTCCTTATTTTCTTGGATTTACCTACAAAGGAAAAGATTTCAGAATACTTCCCCGAGCTTGTGAGAGCAGACAGGAAGCCAGCAGCAATTGGAGGTTTCTGATACAGTGAGTCAGACACACAGTGCTCTCTCTTTGTTTCTTCCCCTTGCCTTTTTTCTCTTATCTTTACATTGAATAGATTAAAAATGGGAAAAAGAGAGGGCAGGTGACTCCTGCTCTCAAGCAAGGAGGTCCTTGGGGGTCCCTTGGGAGTGTCTGCTGATGGGATTCAAGTTACTGATGTATGTTCTTCCCATGTGGCAGAATCCAGCTCCGATTTGGAAAGTTCACCTGGACTCCGTGGGGGGAGAGCTGTTGTCGTATTTGCTTTTCTGGGAGAGGTAACTATTTCTTGCTGCACGATTATCCTGTTGAGGGTTGGGAACCAGGGCATGCTGGCGATAAGGATTTAATGAATACATATGAGAAGAAGAGATTCAGGCCACTGAGCAGCAGCATGTTGCCCTAGGCCACTTCTCATTTCAGGATGGTGAGATATTTAGGGGAGTAAATTCAGACAATCACGGAAGAAAAAATATTCAAGGGGCCTTGGGGTGAGAGATACAGTCTCGTCTATGTTTTTAACAGCAGATAGGTGGTCCACGTCACTGAGAGCCTTGTGAATCACCTCTTGGTTTTGTTCATTGTCTTTGTTTGTATAATTCACTTATAGCTTTAAAAAATATGATTAGGCCTACCCCTGTGCTCATTATTCCACATGGCAGAGAAGATGTGCTTTTAATTTATTCTTTGCTTCTAATTGTAGTGTCTGCATGTCAGGGTTCACTGGCCAGAGAGAGAATGAGCCCTGCTTTTGTAAAGCAGATAATTGAACCTGGTAACGATTACTGTCAGAAATCCCCTGGGGTTGTGCTGGTTCCCTGTGCATCATCCCTCGTGGTGGTTTCCAGCATCTTGTGTGCTGGGACACTGAGGATTTTCCAAAGGAAATCGCAAATTGGAGTTTGTGCATCGGAGACTCCAACTGCCATAATGTTAGTACCCTTTTCTGGTTTGTAGCAGTCTCTGCGGTCTCTGGTGCTAGGGACTTCTGAAGAGAATGTTTTCAATTTTGAAATGTTTAAAGTAACGTTTGCAATACAGACAACAGACAAAGGACTAGTATCTGGGATAGAAACAGAACCCCTCATACCAATAACGAAGATCCTGTAATAAAAACTCCTTCATATCAATCCACCACAAAGAAGCAATAGAAAAACGGGCAAAGGACATGAACAGTCAGTTGACAGGAGTAGAATTACATGGACAGAGAAAAGATGCTCAATTTCACTGATAATCAAGGGAAAACGAATTGAAGCAGTGAAATACCATTTTCCCTGATCAGTTGGCAAAATAATGGCGATGATGATTGATGATGGTGAAGGTGGTGGTGATGGTGATATCAGGTGTTGGTAAGGCCTGGGGAACTAGGACTCTGCTGGTGCGGCCACACTGCAGGACAGGTTTACAGAGGTTATAAAACTAAAAATGCACAGACCCTACGAACCATCAACCCCACATCCTGCATCTGTCTACAGAAGCACGACCATGCCTACTTGTGTAGGAGACTGTGGCATGTGCATGGACTGGGATTCTAGGTAGTAGCTAAAAGGAATAAAGGAGATAGACAGGTAATTGCAAGGATGGTGCCCAGAACATGTATTAGCTTTAAAAATCAAAGGCAGGGTTAAGAATTATGTGTACAATATGATCTGATTTAGGTTAAAAAGATCATGCAGATAGTGAGTGTTTATGTATGCCTGTTATTACAGAGGAGGAGGTCTGTGGGTAGCATCTGGGGAGGGGCCTGGTATCAGCAGTGGGAACAAAGGGGATGTGAGTCTTATCTGGGATGCTTCTTTGATTATTGCCAAAAAAATATTTGGGATGATCAAAATTTAATTTTATAAAAGTTTTCTTGGAAGAGAGAAAGAAGAGATGGATTGGAGGGTAATTATCCATTTGGTCTGCTGCTTGCCTTACAGTAGCCTCCCAAGGAAGCCAGAGATCAGAGCCTCCAACAGCAGAGTGCTTGCAACCACGCCTTTTCATTCTCTTATTAGGCCTCAGGATCCCACTGCCCGGAGAGGTTCTGGTGACGATCAAGTGGGACTTGTGTGCATCTTGTGCTCCCCTGCATCCTGGGCCCTGAGCATGGTGCCTGGCATGAGGCTGGCAGTGAATAATTCTGTATTGGATTGGCACCGAATGTGGAGATCTGGTGTGGTGTTCTTTGTTGACTGTGACTGCAGGCATGTAACTGGTGATAGATTGTTGTCTAACGCTTACTGTCAGAGGTGTCCTGGCTTCTGATTCTGGAAAGTGTACTCTGTGCACAGGCCCTGGGTTTACACAAACCTCCACTCGCTTTCCTGAGCAGAAAGTCTCTTAGTCTGTGTAAAAGAGAGGCTTCCATTCTCCTGGCTGGAGGCTTCTCTCTGACCTGCCTGGGAGTATTAGAGCCGGGGCTGAATTTTTGGGCCTGCCATCCTGTGTGGGCACACAGGGCTCCAAGCTTGGTTTAAGGCTCTGCTGTTGCCATATTGAAATTATTTTTTAATTAATTAATTTATTTTTGAGCCCACAGCACATTATTTTTGTTAACTGTACATTTGACATTGATTTACTTTATTGTATATACAAGTTTTACATCAACTTACATAAAAGAGGAAAATAGGATATAGAGACTTAGGTAGAAATATACTGAAAACACTAACTTCAGTTCTGTACTTTGGCAAATATGTTACAATTTGCATTTTCCTTCAGTTTTACTGACAAATAATTTACATACTTCACTGTGTAAGTTTGAGGCATATAGCATGATGATTTGACTTATACATATTGTAAAATGGTTAGCGCAATAGGTTCAGCTAAGATCCATTTGATTTTTCATGATCCTTGATTCCTTCCATTGGTACCTGTGCACTTGAGCAGTGGTGCGTGTCTTCCAGAGTTTGCAGGTTTACCTTGGCAGGCACAGCTCTTCACTAGTCAGCCCAGCATGGGTTTCTGGATGTGTCTGCTGGTAATGTGTCTGGGCAGGTGGGACCTGCTATTATGGTCTATTCTTAGGCAAGGCAACTCTGAGGACAGGGACACGAGTGTGCCTGGCTGAGAACAGCTGGGCAGGACCGTTGCCTTACCTCCCCCACCCAAGGGAGGCTATAGGATGGGCTCCGCAGCGGCCTGGATTCTCTGGTGGGGCTGACAGGATGGTCGGGACTGGGCGCTATATTCAGGATGAGGTGGGGCTACGAATTAGCTGCCCACGCCCTGGCTGGGTATCAGGCCTCGGCCCAGAGCATGTACAGCTCATTGTTTGGGGGTCCAGATCGGGCCTGAGTGTGCACGGAATTCCCTAATTAGGGGAGGCCACCAGGTCTGCTCTGGAGACAGGGGAGAGGCCCCGGGCTGTGCTCTTCTGTTCTGAGCGCCACCAAGCGTCGGGCTGTTGAATGGGCCCCGGAGCTTCCCCTGTGCTCTGTTAGGTTCCCCGGGCAGACAGGCTGGAGACTGGAACCAGCAAGGGTCACAGCTACAAAGTAGATTCCCTGCCAGAACGCAGTGGGAGAAGTGGCTCCAAAACCAGTAAAGCTCTTTGTTGTCTCAACGCAAGCCTATGACACCCCAGCTCCTGGCTGCACAGGGCCCCTGGCTTCGCTCTGTCTGCTCATCTCTCAGCTTGAGGGCCGCTGGGCCACAGCGTCCAGGAGTCATGACCAGCCCCCGGTCAGATGGGGCCTCCATGGTGGGTGGGGCTATGTCTCAGCCCCCTTGCCTGGGTAGGGGGGTGGCGGGGGGGCAATGCAGACTACTCTCAATTTCCCAAACAGGCTCTCAGGATAGGAGGGGCCGGGAACTACCTCAGCCTTGGCTATGAATCGTCTTCTTGCATGTGGATAGCGTGGGGAGCCTGCATGCTCAGTACTGGATTCGCTCGGGCTGGGGGGGTGGTGGGCGGGGGGATCAGCTCTGCCATCCTGCCTCTTGAACACAGCTTCCAGGAGCTGTGGCCAGCCCCTCCCCTTCTTCATCACAGTCAGATTCCCAGGGCCTGGGCCCCAAGAGTCCCCTGCAATCCCTGTGGTGTGAGATCAGAGTAGGGGCTCCCACAAAGTGACCCACAATGCCAGGGAAGGTTGGCGATCACCCCTGGGGCTCCCTTTTCTGGCTGCAGGAAGTGGAGGTGCAGGGGGGACCTCTTGGCTGTGTGCTGCACTGGCCTGGGGGAAGGGAAATGGGGTCGCTGTGTAGCTGCTTCTCCTACCCCCTAATGCTGTCTGCCTTGGTCTCTGTGGTGAAGGGGGGGCTTCTGCCTCACCTCCGCTTCTAGGTTTCTCTCAGTGGTGTCTTGTTCTTGAATACACATTAGTTGTTCTCATGATGGGGAGCAAAGTCAGGAACAGCCTATGTTACCGTCTTGGTGACATCACTACCCTTGGAAGTCTTAATAATTTTTGAACAAGGGGTCCTGCATTTTCATTTTGCACTGGGCCCTACAAATTATGTAGCCAGTCATGGTTAGAGTGACTTATGGTGCCTACTCCTGGCCAGGCAGTGAGTACAGCTGTTGAGAACCCTGGACCCTGGCTGGAAGAGAAGAGAACCTTCTGGCTCATGGCCCCAGAAAAAGCAGACAGGTCTGATGTTGAAGCAACAAAAGGAGCTCTTTATGACAGGCTTTCATTTTTCTCAAAGGAGTCCATGAATCTGTTTGTGTTTTCACCCCGAGGGCTACAACCACTTTCTCCCTTTGTGCCTGAATGCATATTAGATGACTCTTTCTGAAGGGCCTGCACCTCTCTGAAGGGAGGCTTTACTACATGACTGATGAAGATGATGAGGCTTTCGTCCCGCCAGTGGAGGACTCTGTTTTGCATTTTAGTCGGGTCCTGAGCTGCAGATGGAGCCAGGACCTCTGGTGGGCTCTGCACTCTGGGTGATGGGGCAAGCAGCCAGGAGGGAGCCTCTGCCACACGCCCTGCAGCTTCTGGACTGCAGTGGTCCATTGCACTTGGATTCCTCCATCCTGCCTCTGCTTACCATTTCCATCCTCTCCCCACATTCCTGCATCTCTGCATCCTGGCATCCCTGCATCTCCCACATCCCTGCATCCCCACACCCCCACATCCCTGCTTCCCCACATCCTTGCCTCTCTCCATCACCATATCCTCACATCTCTGTATCCCCACATCCCTGTATCTCTGCATCCCATACTTTTGTGTCTCTACATCTCCACACCCCTTCATCTCCCACATCCCTGCTTCTCTGCATCTCACACCCCCATATCTCTGTATCTCCATACTTCTGTGTGTCCACATCCCCATGCCTCAGCATCCCTGCATCCCCACATCCTTGCCTCTGTCCATCACCATATCCCCACATCTCTGCATCCCCACATCCTTATGCCACCACATGCCCCATATCCCTGCATCCCTTGCCTCTCTGTATCCCATCTGCCTTGTTCATTCATAGAGCTGAACAAGGAGATGCAGGAGGAGGAGATGAACAGTACCCAGACTTGCTCCTCCTTGAAGCAGCCTCAGCTAATGAAGGAATGTAAATCTAGGAGTCAGACAGATCTAATTTCAAAGCCCAGTGTAGCATTTGATATCTGGCCAAGTTCTTGGGCAAGTTCTTTAACTCCTCTGAGCCACAAATTAAAGATTACATGAGAAAGATACCAGGCTCAGAGTTGTTTAAGCACCTTCTCACTCTGTTGCTCTTCTCCTTCTCTGGAATTTTTCACTAGTATCACTTTCATCCCCTCTCCCATCCTCAGCTCTACCCCATCTGAACAGCTCTGGGGATGCTAGAAATGGCCAAGGCAGAAGGAGTCTGGGTTTTCCTCTAAAATATAGAAAAATCAATACACTTACCTCTCTTCCATTATCATTCACAGAGAAGCCCCAGTATTCCCTGTGGTTTCCTTGAACAAGCCCTGAGCTGCAAGCAACTCTTTGAGACCCCAAGCCCCAGGTCAGGCGCTGGGGATGTAGGGAGGGGCCAGTCCCCAGCCCTTGAGCATCTCATAGCTTTGCTTTGTTAACCAGCACAGAGTACAGCCTTTGGGAGACATGACTCAATGAGTGATCTTGCTGCCCTTCCAGAGACCTAGATTGGTGGTGGACACATGGTCTCTTTGCAACCGAGCAGTTAAAATCAGCATATTCTGAGCCTTGGAGACATTAGCTACCCCAGGGCACATTGGAGGTTGGTTGGTTTAAATGAGAGTTGAGTTGGTCCTCTTGGTCAGCCAGTTGGATTATTGGCTACAACCCGAGTGTGTATCCTGGATGACTTTGCAGGCAGATGTTGATCTCTCGCTTATAGCAAGAGAAGGGTATGTCTGTGTCATCAGTTTGCTAGTTGGAGAGAGCTGGTAGACACAGTTTTATTTGTATTCTAAAGATACAGGATGTCTGCAAACTTTACATTAGGCCCCGAAGTCTTATTTAAAATATACTTATTTTTCAAGAATGCCATAAAACAGCAATAATTTTTATAGTTCCAAATTATTTTGATCTTTTTCGGCCTTCCATCTTTGTTATAAACTGTACTTGACGTGTCTGTCATAATATTTGCCTTTCCACTCCTTTTAATGCATTGGGATATTTTGGAATCAATGACACGGTGCTTTTGTTTCTCACATTAAATAACCACCAGTTCTTCCCTTAAATATTTTGAATATTGAAAATAATTTCTTAGGTGACATTAATTATGATGCACACCCCTGCTGAGCTATTCTTCCCTGGTGATATTAGCGATAGTGTTTTGGCATGCCTGACTGGCTCTGTCATTACCCCATCCTAAATACCAGCCCCAATTAGTGTGCAGAAGTGGGAGCAGTTGAGGAGGGAGATGTATGTGCTGTAAATAGAGAGTAGGTGCTGTGTCCCCGAGGAACAGCTGGATTTGTCAACCGTCAGATCTGAATTCTTGATGGTTCTCTTTGTGAAAACATGCATTCTTTGATTTTTTTTTTCATTTTACAAAATAATCTGTAGCCACAGTTGGCATCGGTGTCTGTTCGCAAAATCTTATTCTTTGATTTCTTTCCATTCCGTTAAATCAGAAAATCCTTTTCTGATTCAAAGATATTATGCCGTGTAGCTTCTTATTTATGCGTCTGTTTGTACTGTTTACCCCTGTGTCTTCCTTTACTCTGGATTTTTTTTTTCTTTTCTATCCTCTCTCTTCCCTCCTCAATCCTTTATTGTTCACTCCCTCTTTCCATCCTTCCCTCCCTCCTTCCTTTCTTTCTTTATATTCTCTTGTCCTCTTTATTTGTTTTGGAATGTGTTATCAAAAGTCAGCACTGAGACCGTTTCTTGATGTGTAGACTGTGCTCAGCTCAGGAGCAGCTAGAAATGCTTCCTGCCTTGTCATGTGGCAGTATAGAGGGCCCGAAAGTCCCGCACATGTGGGTCATCATTATGTATCTATTGTGTGCTTCCCTTGGGTCTCCCATCCAGAAAAGAGCCGTTCATTTGGTCATAGAAGATGCACAGTGGAGGACCTCTTCCATCATTGGCAAATGCTTAGCATGGGCTTGGAGTTAGGGATCCAAAAGTAGTCATCTCCAAATCAAGAGACTTCTGAAAGTGAAAGAGGAGCTATTGATAATTACTGTTGGACTACCCTGGGCAAATGGTAGGATTGCCAGGTAAAATATTGGACACCCAGTTAAATTTGAAATTTAAATTCAACCGGGTGTCCTTTGTTTTTATTTGTTATCCTGGCAACCCTGTTTGTACTCTGAAACACGCGAGACATGCTCCCTGCCAGCACCGGGTTTAGTGATCCTAACTCCAGACTTGACCTCGGGCACTATGCTGATTGCTTCACCTGTCGCGGCAATGCTGAGAGGTGGGTGGTGCTTTCCAACTTAGCAGTGAAGGATTGGCAGGTTAATGCCATACCCAAGGTCAGACATTAGGACCTGGGCGGGCGAAGTGGGGAAAGGGGACCAGGAACTCAGGTCCAGCTACCTGCCAAGGCTTTGCCCTTCCCGCCATGCCCTCCTGCCTTCTGACCAGCATGTGCCAGCAGTGAGCTCCTTTTGCAGGGTTTTAAAGAGATCCTGCAGGAAAGTGAAGAGCCTTCAACATTACTTCTCCGCTGCTGGAATTTTTAGGCAGCAGGAGGCAACCAGCTGTTTTCATTGTATCAAACCCAAAACATGTCACGCAGAAAAAATGTCAAGTCATTTTGAAAAATGTCTGAAGCATAATATGCTTGACAGGGGTGAAATAGCATTGGCCATAGTCACGTAATTACTACCTCGGTGTTTGTTTATGGTGCAGCCCTTTCTTCTTGCACTTGAATTATTTAAATCAATCTGAGCAACGATGCAGCTTTATAAAACCCAGGCCTCGGCATGTTCAACAGTTCGATTTTTCTCAGGTTCTTCCCAACCATGTTCCTTTGCCAGGTTGACCAAGCAACTTAAGTTTCTTCCATGCTCATATCTTTAGACTAAACTCAGACAGATTTATTGAATTAAAGTAAATCAAGGTCACTTTTTTTTTTTCTGCAAACAGAAAATATTAAGATGGGGTGAGGCACTGAGGCCCAAGATCTGATGTGAATTGAAGCTGCAGCTAGACACCATAATGTTACGATCCACTAGATGTCGCTGATGATTCACACCAGTGCCACCGCGAGCCCATTTATGGATGTTAAAAAAAGTCCTTAAAAATGGCAAGCCAGAGTTTAAAATATGGAACTTCCAAGTATTTCTTTTTTTTCCTTTTTTATTATTTTTTTTACCTTTGACTTTTTAATATCGTCTTTGTGTTCATCCAAATGAGCCGTCTTTGTCCTTTTCAGTGATGTCTTTCTACCTTTCTAAATTTAGCAAAAAGCAAGTTGAGGAGGATACGAAAGGCTGTTTTATTGAAACCATCATGCTCTTTGTGTATGTTGCTCTTTTCAGACTTTTGTGAAGTTCCTCAGTTTGGTTAGTGTGTATTCGCATAACCCATCTAGTTAATGCAGATTTCCTACATCCAGTGAAGTTGATTTTCCTTTCACATCTATGCTTGATTTACTTTGAGAAAGGAAAAATATGTCTTTACCATTGGGGATTTGCCCCTGATAATAGGAGGGATCTGATGCCTCCTGCAATCCAAAGAGGGTGAATCTTTGGTCAGCCATTCTGGCTTAAAGACTCGGGCTGGAGGGATGGATGCTCCTGGAGGCAGATGAGATGTTTGGCTGTAGGGCTTATGAAGACAGTCCCTCTAATACACAGAGTAAGTTCTAGGCTGAGCAACAACAAAAGCAGAAAGATTGGCAGCTGCTATGGATTTCCACTCCGAATGAGCTACATTTTTCCCCTAGAGCATGGCTAATATGGAATGGGATCCTCAAATTTAAAAAAGGAATGTTAAAAGTGAGTAAGATTAGCTTTAATCAAACAAAAAAAATCATAAAACTAATTTTCAGAAAAACTTGAGACCCATGGAAAGTTCTTTTGTAACTATCTTAATGGCAAGCAATTTTTTCCGTTTTTTTGTTTTGTTTTGTTTTGTTAAAGAGAAGTCTCCTCTCTTTTAAACAGCAAACCACCTGATTGGAGGGGGATGTTAGAACCCTATATTAGATTGGGAATTGGTCTAGATCCTGTCTTTACAGGAGAGCCCTGGTGTTGTAGTACCTTCTGTAAGAGGAGCCTGATGATTCTCAGCTGTAGCTGGGATTTCATAGTTTAAAGAGACTAGGACATCTCCTGGAGGTTATACTGATGGTGCTTTATGGACAACTATATCGTGAATGGCACTTGGCTAAACCTCTGCTGCTCATCTCCCCTGCCTACCTTGGTACTCGGCAACAGGAAGCCCCCTAAAATAGGAAGTAGTTGTCTTTTGCTATGAACTTTATTTGGATGGTGGAATGAAATATTTGCTTGAGTTAATTTTTACATAGTCTTCTATGGATTTCATTGTATTGCAGAAAATTTAACATCCATGAAATAAGAATAATGTAATCGTAAGAGGGTTAGATTTCCCAGTCACTGGAAGAGAAAAGCCCAAGTTCCCTGATTATAATCTGACATTCTGTTTAGAATTTCAGGGAATGAATGCCCTATAAATGTCTCCTCGACTGCACTGTGGACAGAGATTGAGGAAAAAGAAGCCGCAACACGGTATCAAAACACAAAACACTTCCTGAGTTTCCCCACAGTATGAATTAATCATATTTAATACTAATTATGTCCTTGCTACACAACAACTTCCTCTGTAAATTGTGGGAAAATGTGAAAACATTTCCAAGCCCCAAGCAAGTTTTAAAATGAGCTTGTACATGTGAATTTGTTATTTGCTATGTGTCCCTTTCGATACAAATTATTCTCTGCAGATTTACCAAGATACAGTGTCGCTATTTTTCACTTTCAGAAAAATTGCTGATATTTTCCTTCCCCTTCAATCAAAGTGTTAAAAGTACTGGGGTTGGGTCAACAATACAGCTTTGATCGAGTTGTTGGGCTCATTTAGAATTATTTGCACATCTATTACAAAGATCCCCAGTGAATCGTTTGACTTTGGTAATTTATAACTTTGTCCCCAGAGGCAACACTTGGAATTTAAACTAGCAAGTAACCATTTTTTATGTCTCTGATTAAAGCTCCTCTTCCTATTTAACATACTCAGAAGTTGACCTAGTCCTAGTCCTGAAATATGATTTGGTTTCTTGACGGATCTTGGGTATTCTGGGTTCCTCAGATGTGCCCAGGGTTCACGCTGCAGAAGTTCCCAAACCAGCCAGACCCTTCAGTGTCCTCCAGATCTGTAATAATTTCGGAAAGACCAGCACTTTCAGACCAGAGTGAATACCTTAAATCTATGAAAACTTTGTCAGTGGGGGATTTCTCTATATTTGAGTATTGTGGAAATTTGAGGACTAATTCTTTCATACAATAACATATACATGTATAAATGCAGATGCATTTCTGTAACAAAGTGAATTCTAGAATACAATGTTATTCTTTAAAATATTATTATTTAAATTTATGTCCTTGAAATAAACCTAACCTTGTAGCTTTATCAAAATATGTGCTTATAAAATGGATTAATAAAGTCGCTTGTTCAAACCTAATGTTCATCTGTAAGGGACTCAGATGAATTACAGCCATAAAAATTGTGATGAAGGTTTATGTTCATTAATGTGGAAAGATGGCCATGCCACATGCTTGGACAAAACAAAATAAAATAAAAACTGCAAAATGCCCTGTACTTTTGTGATCCCATTTTTATAAATATGTGTATTCATAGATACACATCTAAAAGACTATATATCACTAGACTAGTAGAAATATAGCTACTTAAATATTTTTGATCCTCCTATGCCTTCTAATTTTTTATGATGAAATTATATTACTTTTATTATCAGAAAATACATAGGAAACTTTTCTGTTGGGGATAAACAAAGGTCATATTCGTTTTAGATCTTTTAATTCACTGTGTGTTTTCAGATACTGATATCAAAATATACCTAAAGAAAAAAATGCAGGTATATTTGTGTAATAAAGTGAATTCTAGAATACAGTGTCATTCTCCAAAATACTGTAATTCATTTCAAAGAAGGACATTTTCTTTTCCTAACAATAAGTGAGTTTTTCCTTGAAAACAACAGCACTGAAATCATTTTCCTTAGGTGTTCAATGCTAGTAGACCCATTTCATGTGTCTCTTTCCATCCAGGCTTGGTTAGGATTCTGTTAAGGTTTTATCGAAACATTACAAATTTATTAGGAATGTAAGACTTTTGGCATATGCGTATTGCTGTTGCTGTTTATTATGTTTTTTTTTTTTCTAAATCACTTCAGGCATTAATTTTAAGAAAGCCTGCCTGGATTCAATTTATTTTAATTAAAATATAAAATGAGAAAGACGTAAAGGTTGACACTTTAGGAAGTTCTCTGAACAGGCTGTCTGCATTGTATCTTCTGCGTTCTAATTGTAAACGGAGACCAAGGATTACTGGGTCTTGCTTGATGTCATAGCCTTTTCACCAGGCCTTTTGCTTGGGCTAAAATAATTAAGTGGAGGAATTCTTTTTAAAAAAATCAAAAGGTTTTAATTTGGGTAGGCTAACACATTTTAATCAGAATATTATGGAGCTGATGTTTTGATTCACAGCAAAAAATGCACACAAATCCACTTATGAAATTGATAATAAAATGACTCTGTGTTGAGCTTAATTTGACATTGGAGGTTGGGGAGAGGAGGAAGGAATATAACTTAGTGGGACAGTTACCACTGTTATGAATAGCCAGGTATTTATATACTTGGTTAGTGTCTATCTCTCTTTCTGGGTACATAAGCTCTATAAGAATGGAGACAATGTCTGTTATGTTCTTTATTGTTGTAACTCCAAGAACTAGCTAGTGTCTGCAACTTAGTAGATGTTCAGTAAATAAATACTGAAAGAATATATTCTGGAAATGGTGGAATTGTCATCTTCAGATGTTTTGCCAGTAGTTAGGTTTCCTTTGATAAAATATTCTTCAGCCTTTGAAAACTTAAACTTTGAATTATGCCAAGTAATACCTGAGTCCATCCTCCTTAAGAAATTTTAGAATGTTACTGATCCATCTGTTTCCAGCAAAGATGGAATAGCCTCATTACATCCAGGTCCTCCCTCTTACCACTAAAAGACTCTAGAAATCATATAAAAATGAGCATAGGAAGACTTTGAAGTGTAGAAAGAAGAAGACAGATGGCCTAAGGACCTTCTGGCCTAAGGACCTTCACACATGAGGAACCACATGGATGTAGGTCCCCTGGGTTTCCTTATTACTTGTCATACATCATGTACAGAGCACTCCAGAAGCTTCCCACCTGGACCTCTAGTAAGCACAGACTATAAGAAAAGTCAGTTTCCCCTAGACAGAGGACCAGGAAAAGGATGGCCCAATAGCAGAAAACCTTTTTGGCAATATTCACCCTACACTGGCCAGATGCCAGTGGCAAAAATAATCCCTCACCTCCCTATAGTTTTAATAGGACCAAACAGAGAGCTAATCCCCCCTCATACCTGCCCCCCATGCTCCCAACCAGCAGAATCAAGCAGTAGTGCTTCAATCCCCTTACCTAGTGGTGTCGGAAGAACTCGGCAAGGAGCTAATCTCCCATTCCCTGCCTGACTGAAGCAGGCAGTGTCAGCTTCCCTCACTGGTTGGTATTTGGGTAGCTGAGCAGGGACTTGGTCTTCCATCTCCTGCTTGGTGCAGTAGTCCAGAGTGAGCTGAACCTCCACCTTTACCTGGCATTAACAAGACTAAATGAGGCAGTGCAAATTGAGGGTTATTAGCATTCTCCTTTTTCTGCCACTCCAGTGTGACGCTGAACCTCCACCCTCCACACCCATGCAGTAGCAATGAGACTGAATGAGATGCTGTGAAGTAGAGCTACTCGGCACTCTGGTTTGGCCCACCTGCATCCCCCACCAGTGATGGTTGGGTCCCATATGGCACCAGTGAGACTGGTCAAGGTGGTATGAGGTGGGGCTGTCAGTACTCCAGTGTCTCCAGGCCTAGTGTAAGTAGGACCCAGTGGGAAGCTGAGTGTCCATGTCCATTCTGTAGCAAAAAGCAGTGTGCCATTTCTCTCTCCAGTCTTTCACTCCTCCAGCGGTGGTGGAGTCCCAACAGAGAGCTATGCTGACATGCCTACTCAGAAGCAACAAGGTGATGTGAACCGAGTCCCACTTTCACCAGAAAGATGTCAGCAGGGCCGAGAGGAGAGCTGAACTGCCACCCCATCTGAATGCAATAAAACAACATGACTCAGTCTGTCACTTTTGCCGAGATAGTGTTGACAGGGCCCAATGGGAAGCTAACACACACTCACCCAGCCCCCTGCTACACCTCAACAGGGGGATGACTGCTAAATGAGAAGATTAAATAGGAACCAGAGCCTCATAATATAATATCCAGAATGTCCAGGACATAGTGGAAATCACTCATTGTACCAAGAACCAAGAAAAGTTATAAGTTGAATGAGAAAAGGCAGTTAACATGAATCAAGAATGAATTGGATGTTGGGATTACCTAACAAGGATGTTAAAGAAGTCATCATAAAAATCTAAAAAAAAAAAAAAAAGCAATTGTGAATTCTCTTAAAACAAATGAAAATTAGAAAATCTCACCCAAGAAGTAGAAGTTCTAAGAAAAGAACCAAATGGAAATCTTAGAACTGAAAAATACAGTCTCTCTCTCTCACACACATACACAAACTTGCTGGATGGGCTCAGTAGTCCGGTGGAAATGACAGAGTATAAAATCAGTGAACTTAAGAACAAATCAGTAAGAATCATCCAGGAATTTCCCCGGTCTGGAAAGCAGAGAGAAATAGATTGGGGAAAAGAAGAAGGATGAAGCCTGGGGGTGGGAGTGTCTGTGGGACAATAACAGAAGAACAGAATATAATACAGCATGTTATGAATATAATAACATTCATATCAGCAGAGACTGAGAAGGTGAGGAGAGACTGACACTGAAAAAGTATTCAAAGAAATAATGGCTGAAAACTTCTTAAATTTGTTGAAAGGCATAAACCTACAGATCCATGGAGCTGAAGCTGAGAAACCCTAGATAAGATAAACCCAAAGAAATTCACATGAAGACTCATCAAAATTGAACTTCTGAACACTAAATGCAAAGACAAAATGGACTCATTATTTATAGGGGAATTACCTATTTGAATTACTGCAGGTTTCCCATCTGAAACCAGAAGTGGTGTAATACTTTTTATATATTGAAAGAAAAAGACTGTCAATTATAGCAAAAATATCCTTCAGGAATGAGGCAAAGTACAGGGATTCTCAGACTTAGGAATACTGAAAGAATTTGTTGCTATCAGGTCTACCTTTAAAGAATGGCTGAAGGAAGTTCTCTAAATGAAAGGAAATATTAGCCAAAGAAGAACTTGAATTCAGAAAGGAAAGAATGTTGGGGTGGGTAAAAACAGGTGTGAATATAATAGACTATCCTTTCTGAAATCATGTTTTATGGTTGAAGCAAAAATTATAAACCTTACTGAGGTGCTCAATGTTATATGGAGGCACTTTTAAGACAGTTAAACTTAAGAGGTGGGAAGGGTAAAGGGCCCTAAATCCTAAATGCAAGTAAGTTTTCCACACATCACTAGAAACATCTCTACAAGTAGATTCTGATAAATCATGTATCCAATATTGCAATACCTGGAACAACCACTATTTCAAATTGGTCATACTCTTTCCCGGCGTTTTTCCCAAAACATGATTACACACCTGTGTATGT
The DNA here is from genome assembly GCF_002201575.2 of Neomonachus schauinslandi. Lineage (NCBI taxonomy): Eukaryota > Metazoa > Chordata > Mammalia > Carnivora > Phocidae > Neomonachus > Neomonachus schauinslandi. The sequence continues at coordinate 192,466,268 of NC_058403.1, read as the reverse complement.
ACCTTACCAAATGCACAGTGTTGGCTTAGGAGAATTTTACATAATTGGTTCCATATTCTACATGGTATTCTGCAATTTGCTTCTTTATTTTTTAGTCAGTATGTTTTTTTACAATGATTCCTTATAACTAGTGTGCTAGCTATGAATTCACCACTTTATTTTTCTGTTCCTTTATTGAGAGATGATTTTCAAGACATTTTTTTTTTTCAGTTTAGCCATTACAAGCAGTGCATAATGGGCATACTTGTTGGAGGCTCTTTGAATCCGTGTGTGTGTGTGTGTGTGTGTGTGTTTGAATTTTTCTAATTGAGATAAAACCCCTTGGGTATTTTCTCACGTGTTGTTTCCTTGGTTCACTCTGGCCCATATGCTAAGTTAGATTCTTGCAGATCCCATTTCACAAGGGGTAGCCTTCCTGGAAATGCAAGGGAACAGAAGAGAATCAGAAGATGGGAGCCTGCATCACAGTAGGCCTTCAGCCAATGGGTTTAGACCTTGCTGGTTGCTCCTCCCAGATCAAAAAGATGTTCAAGAAATCTTTTCATTATGTCCAAGGATCCCTGATTGCCTTTAGGTCCATTTCCTGGAGGATTCCTAGGGGCACTAGAAAACTTGCTCTCTTCTTTTCTTGATTTCTTACAGCATGGGTGGACATGACCCCTTGTACCTCTCTGGGCAGCCAAGATAGTTAAACTAACTAGTCAGTAAGCCTAGTGAATGGCAGCCAGAGATGCCAACACTGCATGCAGTCTGTGGCTGAGAGTGTTTGCAGGTTGGTATACCATCACTCACTGGCCAAAGTGGACACACAGTATGGATGCCCCACAGCTCTTTGGTGGGGTGGGGAGAGGACATATAGATATAAATTGTACACATCGTGTGTATATCAGTTTTTTCATGGTATTCAGGAAAATATCAGAGACAAAAAGAATTATAATAAATTAGTGATGATTGAATGGCTAACTAAAATTTTTCTGAGGACAACAAGGCCTTTGTTAACTCCATGGGAAGGGGATAGGAAGCGGGGCAGTCACTGCTTTATGATCATAATGCCCTTTGCATGAGGAAAATCTATTGGTTTTTAAGTGATTTTTTTTCTTTTTAACTTCCTTGTGGGTTACTTCTTAAATGTAAGTAAATTTGAAAGCGGACATGTAGGAGATTTTAGTTCCTAATTTGTGTTTCATGATATGCCTTAGGATGGGTGATTTATCTTTATCAGCTCCCACATAAGGGACATGAAGACTTTTACAAGTAATTTTAAGTTCTGAAAATTTTCCTAAGAAAATATTGCTTTGGGAAATGAGGATGACCTCTTATTGCAGATTTTCAGAACAACTCTCTGGGAGGTAGAAAAGCTCTGAGAAATCAATGTATAATTAATGCATTTTTCTTTGTTTAGAGGAAAAACTGGATTGGGTTATTGGATTATTACTAAAAGCATTTAAGGTGACCTGTCTTTTGTAGTAAGGGCATTTAGATGGCTAAATCATGATAAAGGGAGCATTGTGTTTGCCAGCTATTATCAGTCAAATTTGCATAAAAGGAATCATTATAGTGAAAGGCATTAAGTGCATTAATTATCTATTAAAGGGGTAATTTAACAATCATTAAGGGAGGCACTAGTAGATTGGTGATCAGTTTTACAAGTGATGTACTTGATCTAAGCTTTATATAACATCAAAAAGATGAATCTGCCATTTTTACTTTGGTAAAATATACATTTTGTTTCTGTTTTCTGGTAGCTTCTGTTAAGGATTGAATATTGGACTGAATGAGCAAACTTAAATTTGGTGCCTGTGCTATGTAAATATAACTTTGCACAAGATACATGGGAATGCCAGTGGCCCGTTGTTGACCAGGTGTGGGTTGGTGGCACTGGTTGACTGGCTCCATATTTCCACCTGCCATGGACGAGAAACCTTGCCGTTGTTCAAAGATCAACAGCATCACTCTCGCCAGTGCCCCCCATCACACTGGTCTTACGGCGGTTGGAAGTGCCCCCCTCCCATCTTCTGGACATCACAGCTAGCAGCCTGGGGTCACCTTTGTCCAGCCTTTCTCATGTCTTATTTTGAAATGTCTTTGCCTCCATTGGGGTCACTGTGACTGCAAATGAAAGAAACCTGCTCAAGCTAGCCTCCCCAGAAGAGATTAATTTTTTAAAAAAACGAGGATAGAGAGTTAGCTTATGGAACCAAGGGCAGCAAAATAGCAAGGTCTCCTGAGGGGCTGGGGAAAGGACAAAGGGAGTTCGTAGTAACTTAGTAAGGCACTCTCTCTCCCACCCACTAATGTCTGCTGCTTCTCCTTTCATCCTCTTTTCAGCACTGGTTTCTGGTCTTTGCCAGGAACATAGGTCCCAGCCCTGAACTCATGTGCCTTTCTGAGGCCAGTGCTGGTTTGAGTCCCAACCCCAGATTCCTGGGAGGGAGAAACTGTGGTTATATTTTCATCATGCTGTGGTTCAATCAGCCCTGGTTCATAGGCTGTGGCCAGGGGACAGGTTCTGTCACAAAACATGCAGAGAAGGCTGCTGGCCGGCAAACCACCCAAGTAAGTCTGCCCTTGACCCCTGGGATGTACCCCTTCCTTGACACAGGAGACCAGGTTCTCCCCCTCTTGCATTAGGGAGCCTAGAGCCCCCTCTCACTGTTTTCCTCCCCTCCCATCTGCCCCTCCTCTCTTCCCTGCCACACAGCTGTCTGATCGGCTTTGCCCGTGTAACAGTGACATCATATCACTGTCACACTGAATCTCTAGGGTCTTTCTGAGACTCTGATACCCACAAGTCCAGACCTCCTCTTGCATTCAGATGGCTCTCTGACGTTGTCTGGCCAGATTCTGCTTCATTCCCCTGTGGCCCTTTCCAGCACTCAGCAGGCTAGTGACCCACCCCCTCCTTACTCACACCCTGGACCTGTGTTCCTGCTTTGCTCCTTCTCTGGGGTGCTCCAATCTCTCTTGTCTCCATTTCCGGAGATCCAGCTCAGCCCAGGTGGACCTGGGTTTAAGCATCTGGAGAGTGTGTATCGGGGCAGTGGGGGTGTGGGGGGTCATACCGACTTGTGGGATTGGTATGAAAAGCAGCCCGCACTGAGCCTTCCTCCTGGGGGCTGACGGTGGTGTTAAGAGTGACGTCAGCAACGGTAGGTGTTTTTTCTGTCAGGTCCAGATCAAACGCCACCCTAAGCATGCTTCTCTTTACTACCTTCAAGCTGCCTGTCTCATCACCATATATAGTTTAGCAAGTGACTCTTTTATAGTCTGTGCTTGTGTTCCAGAGCCCTCTTGCTGGATTACAGACTCTTTAAAGGTGGGAATGGCATCTTCTGTTTCTTTTGAATTGTTGCACCCAGCACTCAGGAAATGCTTTCTTCTTCCTTATTAGACAAATGTGATCTAGTTCAACTCAATACACGTTTCTAAGTGCCTTCTATGTGCCAGATATCATTCACTGAAAAAAAATTGTCCTTGACCCAACAAGGGCTCATGAGGCGAATAAATTATGAAGGATGATATATTTGATTGGCATGGTAACAGCACAAAAACTTCTACTTTCAAGTCTCTAATTGTGCATGGTTTTATATTTGGCTCTTGAACAAAGAAAACCAGAAAGTCTGTTCCCTTTGCTTGAATTTGATTAAATTATTGATATGGACTTAAGTAATGGACACATCAGGGTAGGCTCTATAGGAGGAGTCACAGAGCATATTTCAGTCCCCTTCTCCCTTGTCTTCTCTGTGATCTCTCAGCCTGTGCGCACCTGTGAATGGCCATGGGACCTAGTTCTGACCAATGGCAAATTGACAGATACTCCTAGAGAGGGTTTCTCCTACCACTTAACAACATAAAGATTTGTAGAGAGAAGGCTTTTCCCCTTCTCTCTTCTTCCTGCCTGGAACACAGATACTATGTTGGAGATGCAGCAGCCATTCTGCCACCATGAAGATGAAAACCACAGGCTAAGGATGGTAGACTGGGAAGATGGGAGAAGCTGGTACCTCAGTGGTGTTCTTGAGCAGCTTCACCTGCCCTTAACTGCCCACTTCTGGACATTGTTACTCATGAAAAAAAGCAAAGCTCTTACTTATTTAAGTCATTGTTGGGTGGCTTTTCTGTTCCTTGAAATTGAATGCACTGTCAATGGATTAAAATCCACACAGCACCATCAAATCTTCAGCTGGAGAGTGATAAGAATCATACTGCTTGGTCACCTGGGTGCCTGTCTGCCTTTGGTGAAGGTCATGATCCCAGAGTCCTGGGCATTGGGCTCCCTGCTCAGAGGGCAGTCTGCTTCTCCATCTTTCTCTGCTCCTCCCCGCACCACTTGTGCTCTCTCTCTTTCTCATGCTCTCTCTCTCTTTCAAATAAATAAATAAATAAATAAGTAAATAAATAAGTAAATAAATAAATAAATAAAATCTTTTTTTTAAAAAAGAATTATACTGCTTGGTTGATCTAGCTTAATTTAGTTGCTCCCTAAATCATCATTTATTCATCCATTAATCCAATCAAGCATCTATATGTCCATTCAGTACATATGAATAGAGCAGGGGCCTACTGTATGTGCATCACTGGGCCAGGTCCTCTGAGAAACAGGGTTTCCATCTTACTTGTGGCCAGCCACAGCTGAAGGTGAGAGACCTGGTGGGGAAAGAGCTTGGGCTTTTGGGGCATTGTGGAACCATCCCACTATTTGCCAGCTGCTTGGGAACTTGAACATGATCCACATCTCTCTGAGCTTGCCTTGTCTGCAGAAATGACAATCAGTATCTCCCTGCACAGGTGCTGAATGAAAGTCAGTAGGGAAGAAGGCAAAGGGAAACTGTTGATGAAGAAAAGCACCTTGAATCCACTTCTTTTATTTTATTGGTGAAAGAGACTACATACAGTCAGGGGGAAAAGGGGCAGCTTTATAGGCCAGAACCAGTCTCCGGGGAATCCAGGCTAGACCAGGAATTCTTCCATACCACCAGCTGTCTGCCTTTTCCCGGGTTGTTTAGTTTTGTCCTCTAAGTATATGCGAGTGTGTGTGTGGTGGGGAGGCGGGCAGGCGGGCATGGCGATGAGGCACAGTTCATTTTAGGCAGTGTCTTAGGTTGTGGTAAATTTGTTGCAAAACTCATAACTGGCAGGCTCCGGTTTCTGTATATTGGATCACCATATAAGGTATCCCTGCCTACAAGTGTTAATTCTTTAAGGCTTCTTTGCTAGGAGAAATTAGGAAGCTGGGAGGGGGAAGGACCCTTGCACCGGATGCTCCCTTGCCCTCACCTGATGTGTCTGCTCCGTGTTTACTGGGAAGAGAGAGACAGAGCTTCCACAGTCCACCTGGCACTGGCCTCTGCTCTCCATCTGTGGCCGGCCTGTGGGGATTTGGCATCCTTTCCTCTCGGGGTTGGTCACATTGTGTTCAGCCTTCATGTTGTTTCTTGCTGTGTCTTGTCTTTAATAGGGGCAGATAGAAGAGATTTGGAAGGAAAATGACTTTCACAGTTTCTTACTTTGATCTGAGTCACGGGTCATGGATCAAAATGGCCACAAAGTCATCTATGTTTTAGAGCGTTCTAAAACATGCTGCTGTTTTATTTTGTTGGGGAAAGCAGGCTGAAGATTTCGTTTTTATGTACTCTAATTCTCTTTGCTTTTGGACTTCCTCCTTGTGCTGTTCAATGTTGAAGGTGGATGCGAAACCACCAGGTAACGCCCGGTTTATGCCAGCAAGGCAGGGAAAGAGGGGAGACCTATCCACATAAAGTGTAACAAAGACGATGAGTATGGCACCCTGTTTCCCCCTTATCATCTGTTCCCATCTTCTTTTGGATGCTTCTTCAATGAATGCTCTTGGTTGAAGATTTTAACCAGCTTTCCAGCTTTCCTTTAGCTGGAGGGAAGCCCCTGGCCCACACCTGGCTGTCGGACTCTCCCAGGACTTCAGTTTCTGCAGAATGTCCCAGACACTCTTCTGCTGTCATTTTCCTGACCATAATGTGAATAACTTTTGCCACTTGGAAATCCACGGTGGCCCTCATTCCTTCTTTCTCAAATCTTATTCTCCAGTCTTCCTGTTGATTCTGTGAGGTTCTGTTTAAATTGCTACCGTGAGTATCCTTTGCTTGCAACCAAAGAACCCTGCCTGATGCCTTTTCATAAACTAGCCTGTTCCTTTTCTTGCACATTTCCATCTCCTTTGGTCCATAGGCAGCTACCTCCTGAGATGGGAAACAAATCAAGGGGACCAAGTAACATGAGTTGGGGCCCTATAGAGCTGGACCTCTCCCCCCCAGGGGGCACTCAGAGCTGCCAGCCGCATGTAGCTCTCACTTTGGTTGGCTTTAACTTAGTGATTGGCCTGAATTTTGAGATCCTCAGAGTTATATATTTCTGAATAACTTGGCTATAGGGGCTAATGAATCCTTACTCAGAACTTGGCTCATTGCTCAGTACTGCTTTTAGGATTTTTATATTAAAAATAACAGTTCTGTTTCCTATTGCTTTAGAAATAGATATTCTTTTTGGAGAAGAGTCTACCTCTCCAAGTGCAGCTAAAATTCTGCATCCCCCATGAAATCATCCCCTCCACACTCCTACCTTTGCCCCTGAGCAGTGAGCCTCTGCCTAAATGAGTCAGAGCTACAGGTGCCATAGGATGCAAAGCTGAGGCCACCTGAGCCGGGCAGGTGTCCGATGATAAACAGTGGTGATTCTGAGCCTCAGGTGAGGAATATGATGGCAGGGGAAGGGTCCGGACCAGCAAAACCCATGTCCCATCTGAGATGGGCCACCACTGCTCAGATCCAGCCACTGCTGCCATATGCAAAGGTAGGTCCACTGTTGTCAGAGCTGGAAATCCATTATTTTGAAGTGAACCATCCCATTAAAAAAAGTGTTGGTGATGAATTGAAATTTAAAACACTGTATAGACCTCACTACTTGGACCAAACAGAACATACCTGCGGACTGATCCTAGCCTGGGGTCTCAAGAACTCTTGGCCTTTATAAAACTCTTGGGTAACAAGGCCTGAACTTTATTAATCATAGGAAAAAAACAACTTTCTAAGCAAAAAGCAGAAGAGTATGTATAGGCTGTATGTATGTGTATATGCCTATGTATATCTACATAGATATGCATGCATAGAATGTATCTGTAGATACAGGTATGGATATCTATATATGTATATATGTATATAAATATAAATGCACATACACATATATATTCATATACGAATGGGGAGAAAGTAGAGAATCCACATCAGTGATTATCATGGCCAGTGATTATTGTCTCTTGGAGGGAGGAGGTGGGGAGTGTTGGGACACTTAGGGCTTTCAGGTCTCATTTTTGTTATGTGTACAAACAAGTATGTTTTACTTTGATAGGATACAACTAAATGGGAGGAGAGAGGGTGGGGGCCCAACAGTGCTATATTCGTGTGGTTACATAGCCACTCCCTTGCTCCACAGGGTGGATGTTTACAGGACCTCTGGCCTGCTTGTCCCAGACCTCCCTGAAGGCAGGAATGGCCTTATTCATGTTGTGTCTCTGGTGCCCGTCACAGAAGCCGTCCGAGCATGTGGCTGACTGTCTCTGTGCTCTGAGTGGACTGAATAGGTAGATGCTGTGGGTTGATAGAAGCAGCTCTGGTAATGAAGAAGAAGGTCGGGGACAAGTTTGGGCTGCCTCAATGCTGGGTTTCATCCACCTGTGTGGATGAAGGGGAGACATTTTCATGTCTGGCTCAAGATGTCTTTGCCAACCTGCAGTTTTGCAAGATTCTTCGAGTTTGACACCCTCCGTGTCTCCTCATTGACTTGCTGTCTGTCTTCCTTTGATATCATGTCAGAATCAATGCCCTTACCCGTTCAGGTTCTCTGTTCCCAAACTGGCCAATTTGGTCAAGAACTGTCATGGGGGAACATGTGTGGAGCATAGACAGAAGAAAGACTCTCTGCACAGATGGGAGCAAGGAGGCCTGATTCAGGTGAGACCCCACGAGTGGTAAGGGGGAGGGAAGAGGCTAGAGGCCAGGAGTCTGGGCCCACCAGTCAGGCCTCTTCCACATGTGCTGTTGCCTTTTCTTTAAAAACTTCCAGAAAAGGACAGTGAGTAATGTAACAAACATCCAGATTACCACCCAGAATTAATGGGTATTCACCTTTTGTCATTTTTTTCTTTTTTGGATATCCTTTTGTCTCTTTTCCTTAAGGAGTATGGCATCTTCTTGATCAAATCATATTTGTGGTATTGTTCAAATGACTGGATTCCTAAATGGTGATATTTTAGGAGGCATTACGGTGGTGGGTCTAAGCCATCCCTGAATCCAGGCCGAGGACGACGTTCTCATCCCTCCTGCCCACAGAGCTGGGGTGTCCGCGGTGTGTGGGGTCTGGTGTGACTGCCTGAGCATGCCCATGCCAGCCTCTTACAGTGTTCTCTACACCTTTGACTCCCTTGGAATGGAATGTCTCTGAACCATAGGCTCCAGAGATGAAGCTTCTTCCACATTCCAGATTCTTCAAGGTGGGATCTGGGAAAAGGGCCCCTCAGGAGGAACATTTTTTAAGCTGAATGCTGACTTCTCAGCTAATTACACAATAGGCGCTTTTTTCAGCCAACAGGACTGTCCTTGTTCGCAAATGTTGTGAACCAGACGTCCTGAGCTCATTTTTCCTTTGATCCGTGTTACACAACTTCTCTGAGTGCTAATCTGTTCCAATTCGAAATAGATTAAAACTGCCATATGAATGGGAACTGCAGGTTTTTGTTTTTCTTAAAAATCATCTATCTGAGGGGGAAAGAAATCTGAGAAATTCTGTTATGCTGGGTGAAAGTATTAATGATGATTTCCTTGCCAAGACGATTAACATGAGGAAAGTATGGAAGGAGAAAAAAAAGAGGAATCCTGGAAAAGCAACTTGTCTGGGGAGACCATCAGTAGTTTCAAAGGTTATTTCAGGAGGGGTGCTGAGGCTGGTTCAAATCTGAGAACCTCAAGTGGCTATGAGAGGAAATTTCCAGAAAATGAACTATTTCCAGTTTTTTGTTTTCATGTCAGTCAAATGTAGAATACACAAGGCTGGTAAGCCAGACCACAGAAGTGAAGACTCGATATCTCATGTGGTGTGGTGGGGCCTCTGTGGCCTGGGAGCCATGCAGTGCTTTTGTTTGTTTAGATTCTCCTTGGCCTTGAACGATGACAGGAGGGCACCCATCTGTTGCTTCTGCTGACACTCAGGCAAGACACTGCTTAGTTCTTAGTCACAGTTATACATCAGAGCAAATATGGGCCAGAGAGTCCGGCTTTCCTGTTCTTTTGACAGTGATGCTTTGGCGATGGTGGAAGAAAGCTATGAGGATTTGTCTTTCTTATAATGAATGGCATATATTACTGAGAACTCGCCTTTTGAGTTTTTTTGTTTGTTTATTTGTTTTTGTTTTTGTTTTTTTAGAAAGGGAGGCAGGCTGGGCAGAGGGAGAGGGAGAGAGAGAATCCTAAGCAGGCTCCACACCGAGTACCAAGCCCAACGTGGGGCTTGATCTCATAACCCTGAGAGCATGACCTGAGCTGAAATTAAGACTTGGACACTTAATTGATTAAGCCACCCAGGCGCCCCACCTTTGAGCTATTTTAGATGACACTTTGGATCATTCTAAGAAGGAGGATTCTAATCTTGGCCTTGGAGTCCTTGGTAATGTGTCCCTTGGTAATGTGTCCTTGGTCCTTGATAATGAGTCCATTACCTAAATCCCAGGTAATGGATTCAAGTCCTTCATTAATACCTCTGGGAGAAGGTATTCCAGAAATGACCAGCTCACACTGAATTTAGCAATAGAAAAGGTCTTGTTTATTGATTATATACCAGAAAACTCAACCCAAAGTAGCACAGCAACAAAAAAATTTACAAAAAGGCTTAAGGGGAGATGTCGTTCCAGGGAGGATGAATACAGGGTCTCAGAATAGGTCATAAGAACACCTGAATTCTGTGTTCATGATTTAGTCCCATATTCCTGGGATAGTCCATTCTCAAGCAGGCTAGGGTACCACAGCGCTAGCTTTATTTTCCAGGCCCAAAGCCAAGAGGAAAAGAAGAATCTGTTTCCCTAGAAGCTCAACATAAGGGTCTTCAGAACTGAAGCTCATTGCCTCTGATTGGCCTGACAAATTTAGCCCAAGTCACATGCCCAGCTCTGAGTTGGCCACTGAGCACTGATTGCTGAGGCCTGAGTCAGGAACCTCTCCCCTAGAACAGAAGGAACCATCTTCTCTAGACCCAGAATCTAGACCGTGTTCCATCCAGGGATTCAAACAATATCATCAGAACCTGGGCACATTCGAACAATGTCATCAGAAACCATCTCTCATCTTCTTCGCCCTATGGGTTGTCTTCACTCCCAGATAAGTTATGTCCTCACTAGGTCAAAAGTAGAGGAGAGGTCTGGTTCTATTAAAAAACTGGAGGATGAAACAAGAGGTAAAGCAGGGCTGCTGAAAGGCCCACACCTTGCAGGAAAGTGCCAGCGAGCTAACAAGAGGAAAAATGAGTGAGCAGACCTCATGTTCTCACCAGTGCGGTCTGTCTGCACCTCGTTGGTCACCACTGAACCATGTATCAAACCACCCCAGACTTCCAGCATGCTTGTGGAGCAGATGGATTCAGCTGTTTCTGTTGTCCAGAACTCAGGGCTTTGTGACAGGTGCTTCACTTCTGCATTATTTCATCATTACGGCATCTTAACTTACCAAGTGCAAGGCGAGCTATGTTCTTCTATTTGTCAGGGGAGCCATACATCATCTCTGCAGAGATCCGTTCATCTTTAGTTATTTCGCGGCTCTTCACGTCTCAGTTTGACTCAAGATGAATTTAATCATGGGTACTTTGGAACCATAGGGGACTTTGTCTTATACTTATTTATTTTAGAGTGGTCAGTATCACTCAATCAACATTTTAGTGAAAAACAAGAAAAAGCAAACTACTTTTAATGTGATAGTTGAACTGTATTTTTGAATCCCTCGGTTCTGCATGCTACGTTGGAATAACACGGAGCAGAGGAGCTGGATCCAAGAATCGGTATGTGTTCTGTTATTAATCACACTCAGTTAATACTTCTTAGAGAGTGGATTTTACAAAACACAGGAGAGAGAGCTCGAGCTCTGGCTTCTTCTGATATACGCAGTATAAAGGAAAAGAATTGCCCTCGTTGGCTAATATTGAAGAATTGCCTAAATATAGGAATTTGTCTCTCCATGTAGCTGAATATATAGGGCAAGTCAAATTCCCTCCATTGAATGAACATAGTGTGTTCATGTGTTTGATGAAAAAGATTTGCTAATTTGCCCTTTTAAGTTTTGTTTCAAGTTTGCTTTTCTTTATATTAAGGAAAGTAATAAACTCAGTGCCAGTTTTATGTCACTCTGTATCTAAATAAACATACACCTGCAGGCTCTACTACTGTTTGTTTCCTCTTTGAGAATCCTATCTATAAATGCAATAATTGTAATGACTAGTTGTTTATGGAAGAAATGGTTATTAAAGTATTTACTTATGTAATTCTGTTGTGGTTTTTTTCATTGTAAGCCAAATCAATCTATAAATCAGGGTCACAGTTCACAGGTTTGCCACCGATTGGCTCTGGGGAGCTGGGTTGGTCTTTATCTGCATTAGTTTCTTAGGGCTGCTAGCAGAGTACCACACACTGGCTTAACACAGCAGGGATTTATTATCTCATGATTCTGGAGGATGGAAGTCACATTAACAGGTACCTACAGTTAGGACTTCAACATATCTTTTGAGAGGGCACAATTCAACCCATAACAGCCTGCCCTCTGAATCCCCAACATTCACATCCTTCCCATGTACGAAAGATTTTCACTCCATCCCAGCATCCTCCAAATGTTTTTTTTAAAGATTTTATTTATTTATTTGAGAGACAGGGAGAGCTAGCGAGAGAGCACAAGCAGGGGGAGCAGCAGAAGGAGAGGTAGAAGCAGATGCCCCGCTGAGCAGGGAGCCTGACGTGGGGCTTGATCCCAGGACCTGGGGATCATGACCTGAGCTGAAGGCAGATGCTAAACTGACTGAGCCACCCAGGTATCCCGCATCCTCCATATCTTAACCCATTCCAGCATCAACTGTAAGTCAAAAATCTCACCTAAACATAATCAATCCAAAGGCCCCAAACCTCATCTTCTAAATCATCTAAATCAGATATGCGTGAGACTGTAGGTACATACAACCCATCCTGGAACAAAATTCCTCTCCATCTGTGGACCTGTGAAACAAGTTATCTGCCTCCAAAAATATAATGGTGGGACCAGCATAGAGTGGATATTCCCATTCCAAATCGGAGAAATTGGAAGGAATAAATTCCAAGCAAGTTTGCAACCCAGAGGGCAAGTTCCATTAGGTTTCAAGGCCTGAGAATAATCCTCTGTGGCTCCAGGCTTCACCCTCTGGGCCCCAGGTGGCAACCCCCAGCCTTTGGGTCTCACCTTCTTTGGCCTCTGAATCTGTGGCTCTGCCCTCAGAGTCATTCTTCCTTTCCTTCATCTCATCTCTGTCTCTGTCAGGCCAGGGTGACCGTGTCTCTGCTGATGTAACAGTCTTCCACGAATGTCAGGGGGATCTGTGTCAACAAATTGGAGGGTTCTCCAATCCCATCTCTATTCCTTGCTCCTGCAGAGATGACTGATTGGATCCGGGAGTCACACCCCTACTCTCTCTAGCTGAAGTTGGCTCATCCACATTCTTAGTGTTCTCTCCAGAGCCCACTTTCTCATTTTTTTGGTATCTGGATAGGTGAAAAATTTTCCCAATCGCCAAGTGCTGGTTTGTTTTTGTTTAACAATTCTGCTCCCAATTTATCTCTTTCCTCTCAAATTTGACTGTAAGCAGCAAGGAGAAACCAGGCCACAACTTCCACACTTTGCTTTGAAGTCTCTTCAGCGAAAGAATCCAGGTTCATCATTCACAAGCTCTATTTTCCATCCCACAGCAGAACAGAACTCAGGCAAGTTTTCTGCCACTTTATAAATAAGAATCACTGTTCCTCCACTGTCCATAACACATTCATAATTTCCTTTTAAGGCCTCAACAGAAGAACCTCTACCATTCCTATTTCCAGCAACGTTCTGTTCCTAAAGGGGTATGGATTCTCGGAGATGAATAGAGCTTTCCTGTAGCCCTCTCTTCTTTCTGAGCCCTTCCTGGAATTGCTTGTAATGTCCTTACTTCTACCGACAGTCTCCTCAAGGCAAACCATGCTTTTTCTATGATGTGCCTCGAAATTCTTCCAGCCTCAATCCATGACCCCATTCCAAAGCCACTTCCACATTTTTAGGTATTTGTTACAGCAACCCTCTATTTCCCGGTACCAGAATCAGTGTTAGTGTCTTAGGGTGGCCATAACAAAGTACCACAAACAGGTGGCTTAAAACACAGGAGCTTGTTATCCCACGGTTCTGGGGCTAAAAGTCTGAAATCCAGTTGTTGGCAGGACTGACCTCCCTCTGGAGGCTCTAGGGACGAGTCCTTCCTTACGTCTTCTAGGTTCTGGTGGTTTGCTGGAGATCCTTGGCATTGTTGGGCTTGTAGCTGCAACATTCCCACCTCTGCCTCTGTGTGGGTCCATTTCCCTCTGTGTGGGTCCATGTCTCTGCATCTCTTCTGACACGGACACAAGTCATATTGGATTTAGGGCCCAACCTGCCTCATCTTAACTTACTACACCTGCAAAGACTCTCTTTCCAAATAAGGCCCTATTCACAGGTAGCTGGGTTTAGAATGTCAACATATCTCTTGGAGGCACATAATTCAACTCACAACCCTCCTCTTCTGAGGGTTTTCACTTCCTGCATTTATGCAAACAAGACCTTTTTGGGTGCACATTGACAGAATACACAAAGCAAACTGTCTGGCTTTCATAGCTCATATATTCATGGGTAGTTCCCATATCATCGGGGCCGGGACACTCTTGCTCTCTCTTAATTCCCTATTCCCCCCTGCCGTCTTCCTTCTCAGGTAAACAGGTAAACTGTGCTGGCCTCACTGCACTGCATCCCCAGCTGCTTCTATTTCGGAAAAAAGGATGCTCTTATTACAGTACTTGTACAAATGGTCTCAGCCTTCCTGTCCTGAGCTCCACCTGTGCCAACTACCTGCCCTGCGCATGGGGGCAGTGGGCTTTGCTGCATGGTGTGTGCCTGAGTTCTCTCCTGGATCCAGAGCTGTGGTCAGCTATTCGGGCTGAGATCACAGAAATCAAGCTGCCATTACCAAAAGGAAGAGGGAGAAGGAGAGCCTGCCAAGCAGGCTGGCACAGGGAGATGCCCGTCCAGGTCAGTACGTGAAGGGCCTGAACCAACAGGCCTCTAAGGGCCCTTCAGCTCTAACTTTGCTGTGAATCTTGCTGCATAGCCTCCCCTGATTCTTGGCCAAATAGTTATATATGGCAGCTTTAGCTTCTTTGTCAATAAAGCACTACTTCATCTTGTGCCTTTTTTTTAATTTAATTTTTTGGAGGGTCGGCTTTGGTGAAGTATAATTTACATACAATAAAATCTACCAATGATAAGTGTTCGGTTTGATGAGTTTAGACAAATGCATTCAGTTGTGCAACCACCACCACAATCACTGTATAGAACATTTCCTTCATCCCCAAATGTCCTCTTGTATCCCTTTATTGTCAGTCTTCTCACCCCATCCCTCGTCCCTGATAATCACTGATCCACTTTCTGATATTACAGCTTTGCGTGTTTTTTTTCTTATAAAGATAATCCATTAATGTACTTGGTATTTAGTTTCTAGGGCTAGAACTCAAGTCCTGGTACAAGTTCTACATAAATACTAGCTTTTATTAATATGAATGGGCTTGGTGAAATTAGGGAGAATTCGGTCAGCATTTTAGGATGAACCATATACCAGTGCTGATACTTGATAGCTTTTAACGTATGAAAAATGGGAATTTTGTGGGGTTCAGTCTGATAAGAGTAGGATAAAGAAGTCGCTCAAACTACTCCTGGTTGCTGCATAGGGAATTTGGTGTTGACCATCTTTGTCCCTTGCCTTTTACTCATTTGATACATGTGGCTTTGTGCTTGGTGATGTGCTGACGTGATAGGATAAAGAATGGGTTATCACTGTAAGAACGCAGCTATCTTTTTGAATGTGATTTGCCCAGCCCATCTCCATCCTTTCTCATTTAGTAAGATCCCCTGATTTTCATTGGGGATCCCTCAGCCCTCAGGGTTTATGCCTTGCCCCATGCCTGGTCGAAGAGTGATATCTTCCTGGCCACAGTGATTGGTTCAAGGATGAACACATGACCCTCTTAGAGCCAATCAGAGCCCAACCATAGGACTTTGCTGGAGCTACGAAGAAGACATGCTCTTTTCTACTGCCGAGGTTTCAGCCCAGGGCTATGAAAGCCATCCTGCCACTCTGTGGAGAAAGCCTGACTAAGAACAGAATTTTATAGAAGAAAGTAGAGCTGAGAGACAAACAGTGAGACAGAATCCAGGTGACATTATTTGAGGCTCTGTCATATCCAGCTGTGCCTTAGACTCATATTTCCAGATATCTCACTTACATAAGCCAGTACTGTTCTTTGCTTTAACCAGTTGGACTTGTATTTTTCTGTCACTTGCAACTGCAGATTCCTGTTACAGCATGCCATCCCAAAGAGATAAGTGCATGATCATGTCTCTGTAAACTATTTAAAATATGTACTTAATGGGCATCAAAACCAAAATTGTTTTAAGAATGCATCCGTTTTAATCCAAACAAAAAAGGAAATCTTTTATCTTGGTTGAACCTGGTAAGAGAAAATTTAGCACTTTTTGTCCTTCTCTCTCTCTCTCATCTCTGAGACACAAACGTATTAAAGAAAAAAAATATCTTTTTGCTTCAATCTATTGTTAAGCTATAATGATGCTTTGGAGAAACATTGGAACATCTGGTCCTATGGACCTTTGCATCTCCTATTTTACAAGGGCAAGATAGGATCAAGGAAGCAATCTAAGGAAGCCCCAGGTTCCACCTGGGAGTGATTTGTGCCCACGAAGATTGTATTTTCCCCTTTCAGTCTGTTCTAGTGCTCTCTTCTCTTGATGAGGCTGGGTGTGTGGCAGCGGTTCTCACCAGTGTCCTGTTCCCACTTACTAGTCCTAATTCTCAACCTGATTTATGTCACAGGCACCCAGCCTGGTTGAAAGAGACTAGACAAATTTACACTAGACTCTTGGGGCTATAGTTTTCCAGCAGAGCAAACAATTTCTGGATCAGTTAGCATCAACTGGACCCTGGTCTAAATCCTGGTTCTGCTACATATTAGGAGTGTTCCCTTGAAGACAAGTAACTGCATCTCATTGAAACTTAGTTTATGGGGCACCTGGGTGGCTCAATCAGTTGAGCATCTGTCTTCGGTTCAGGTCATGATTCCAGGGTCCTGAGATTGAGCCCCACATCGGGCTCTCTGCTCAGTGGGGACTGCTTCTCCTTCTCCCTCTGCCTCTCCCCCTGCTTGTGGGCTTTCTCTCTCTGTCAAATAAAAAATCTTAAAAAAAAGAAACCTGGTTTATTTATCTTTAATAATAATAATCATCATCATAATAATAACAACAACTCTCCTTTAGGATCACTGTGAGGATTAAGTGAGATAAGGCACAAATAATGAACATTACAGCCAACATTTAAGTGCATACTTTATGCCAGCCCTGTGCTAAGAGCTTCTACACTAGATTCTATTGGTTGCCCACCCAGCATCCTTACCCCTCTCTTCCATCCTAATAGAACCTTGATTTGGTTTAGGAATCTAATTCTTCTCTGGAAAGCCCTGTATGTTTTTCCAGGGGTCTCTTCCCTTTGGGGGAAGCTTGTCTTCCTCTATTTCCTTTGCACATGATTGGTTCAGGTTTAGGCATGTGACCAAACTCTGGGCAATGAAACTTGAGGGGAATTCTATTAGGGGGCCTCTGGGAAATTGTTCTCTTGATCCTAATTTGCTTCTGGACAGCATTGTTTCTGAATGCAAAGACCAAAGCAGCTATAGCCATCTTCCAGCAACTAGAATACAAAATCATCACAGATTGGCAGAGCAAAAAGGTGGAAAGAATCTGGGCCTTCTAAGTCATTGTCAACAGAATCAGTCATGCCCTTCCCTAACATAGGACTTCCTGTTATGTCCCATAATACAGTTCCCTATTGTTTAAGTCAAGTAGAATCTAATTACTGACACAGCTTTATTTATTTTATTTTTTATTTAATCCTTAAATAGCTCTATGAGGAACCTGGTTGTTCAGTGCATGGTTACTTTTCCAGGATGTTCTTCCATCCTCCAGTCTGCTCAGTCCTAGAGGGCTTTTGATCTGCTGTTTGTCATCTGATTGTACCTCTTCCTGTTGTTCCTTTGATTCTGACTTTTCACAAAAGGACTTGATGCCACACAGCTCTGTGGACTTGTAGAAGGAAGAGATGCTCTTAGCTCATGTTCTGGGAGGAAGTCTGCTCAGTAACTGACCATATAAAAGTGAATACACTTCCTCTTGGAATCCTCTAGCACAGAGCCATCATGCACATGGTACGTGTGTTGCTATTTTATTGCTGCATAACAAATTGCCATATATCTAGCCAATTTATTATCTCTCAGTTTCATAGTCAAATATTTGAATAGGCTTGACTTGGTTTCTGGGTCTCACAAGTCTGAAACCAAGGTGTAGGCTGGGCTTGGTTCTCATCTAGAGGCTTTGGGAAGAATCCACTTTCCAGTTCACTCAGGTCATTGACAGAATTCAGTTCCATGTGGTTGTCAGACTGTGGTCCCCACTGCCTAGCTGGCTGTTGGCTAGAGGCTGCTCTCAGTCCCTAGAAGCTGCCTTCTGGCCCTAACATGTGACCCTTCCATCATCAGAGCCATCAAGGACACAGTGAATCCTTTTGGTGCTTCAAATATGTCTGACTTCCTCTTTGGCCAACGGTAGGAAAAAACCCCAAAAAAGAAAAACAACTTTCTGCTTTTAAAGAGCTTGTCTGACCGGATCAGGCCCAAATCTCATATTTTTAGGTCAACTGACTTGAGACTTCAATTCCATCAGCAAAATAGCCCCAGATTAATGTTTAATTGAATAATTAAGGTATAGGAATTTTGGATAGGGGCCATCTTTAGAACTCTAATTACCATAGTAGTGTTGTATAAAATTATTATTATTAATATTATTTTGGTATTGAATCAAGGAGAGGACAGAAAAAATTGTTAAATAAAGTATCAAATTAACTGAGTTTTACCTTGGCTAATTTCAGGACTCCTTTAATATGATATTAGTGTCACTCTGGTTATACTGCCCATTGTTGTAACCAAGAAAACCACCACCTAACAGAAGAAAAACCCAAACAAACCAGTAATTATGCTGATGTTGTTGCCTTTTTTATTTTTGGAAGGAAGAGAATTTGCTGGTCTGGGCCAACATATTCCCCTCAATGGCTGGCAGTGCTCATTACAAATGTTATTCATAAATAGTGTTTATTTATTTTGGGGTCTTGAGAAAAAAAGTTACTTATTTTTTTAAAATAAAAATGGATTTAAACATGTGGAAGAGCTTAGAAGAAGAAAGTTAGTACAATCAATATAAAATAGTTGTAGAAATGGACCTGCTTCATTATAATATTGTGATTTCTGAGCCGTGTTGAGTTTTGATAGTTGCCCAACACTGTAATTATGAGTAGAGCTAGGAAAGTTGATGCCCTTCAAAATTTTGGGACAGTTGATTGGGATTTTGTAGGCAATCCAGTGTCAAAAGATTTGCTTCATCATTTTGTGGTTGAGAAACAAGGATCATATAAAAAGAAAAGTTTGGAGATTCTTGGTGGATTTTGCCATACTGTGGTTTGTAGCCTATTCACTGGAAGCACCATGAAATCCTCAGTACTAAAGGTCAACTTTAATTAACTTTCTAACAGAAAAGCAGCTGGTGCGTGCATGTGTGTGTGTGTGTGTGTGTGTGTGTGTGTTGTCCTAAAATGAGAGGTCCAGGGCCTCATTTTCCCCATATCGAATAAACAACAAGAGGAGTCCTAGCTGGCAAAAGGATACAGACCACTGCCTCAGTTGATCTGTCTCCAGCAAAATAAATTCAAAGTAAAGTCCCAAATGACATCTGAATGGGGGGTGTAGCTCTGTGGGCTGCCTGTGACAACCCATGTGGGATCCTTTCTGTGCTTGAACTGTAAACCTGGGAAGAGTCTTGGAAATATATCAGTTCTGCCTGAACCCACTTGGGCTTGTGGAAAAGGAGAAGGAGGAGATGAAGGAGAAAGAAGCTCAGTGGTTGAGGAGTAACAGTTATGGAGTCAGCCAGACAGGGCTTCAAGTTGTAGCTTGAAGGAGAGCCAGGAGAGTTGTTGAAAGACTCTGGGGTCTTCATCTGTGAAATAGAGATGGTGGTGGTGATGATGATGATGATGATGATGATGAAATACCTGATGTGGGCTGAATATTTGTGTCCTTCCCTCCAAATTAATAGTTTGAAATCCTAACCCCCAATGTGATGGTGTTTGGAGGTGGGGCCTTTGGGAGGTAATCAGGTCATGAGGGGGGAACCTCATGAATGGGATTAGTGCCCTTATAAAAAGAGACCCCAGAGAACTTCCTTACCTCTTCTGCCATGTGCAGTTACAGCAAAAAGGTGGTCACCTAGGAAATAGGTTCTCACCAGACACTGAATCTGCTGGCACCGTGACCTTCTTGGAATTCCCAGTCTCCAGAACTATAAGAAATAAATTTCTGTTGCTTATAAGCCATCCGGTCTTATATGAGATATTTTGCTATAGCCATCCAAATGAACTAAGACCATGCCTCTTATCTTCGGATAAGATAAGTGATGTATGAAAGCATTTAGCAGAGGACCTGGCATGCAAGTACTTAGCATGCTGTAACTGAAGGAGATTCATGAAAGAAGGAAGCAGGAAAGAGAGAAAGGGAGAGAAATAAAAGGAAGAAATGGAATATGAGAAAATGAGACTGTTGGGGGAAGACAGAAGAAGGAGGGTGGTGTAGGTCACCAGAATTTGATGCACTTATAAGTTTATTTATTTATTTTTATTATTTATTTGTCGGGGGGGGGGGCACAAGCCCGGGGAGTGGCAGGCAGCAGGAGAAGCAGGCTCCCCACTGAGCAAGGAGCCTGGCGTGGGGCTCAATCCCAGGATCCTGGGATCATGATCTGAGCCAAAGGCAGCCACTTAATGAATTGAGCCACCCAGGCGCCCCTAAAAGAATAAGTTTAAATTAAATATTTCATTGCCCTTGTGAGGTTGAGTTCCAGGGATGAACATTGTTTACTGCGTACATCCCTTGGAAATGCTGAGTTTCTCCATTCTTTGATTGCAGCTTTAAGGGACTGGCCAGTGTAGCCCACAGGATGCCTCTGTAATCCAGTGGTGATATTAGTGGAGCTCAGGGAATATTTTGTAACCACCAGTCTTTATTTGTAAACTTACTCTACACTGAAAATGTTGGCATTAAACTTTTCACTGTGACTCTGAGCACAGAATCTCAGGAGAACTGTAGTCTAAGTAAAATATTACCTTGAATAGTGGGGCAGGTTGGGAATGAATGAAGGAGCTCAGGGGAGAGATCGTCCCCATGGAGCTTGAGACTAAAGTGTTGATCTGTGCCCCTCTCCCAGTGCTTAGTTTTGTTCCTGGGTTCACTGCCGCTGCAGCGGTCCTTTTGTGAGTTGTAAAGGAAAGAGCACACTTTTTCATGAGCACCAGGGTCCTGATTTAATCTGGGGCAGAATATATCCAAAGTCTGCCAGCGATTCTGCTTTTTGGAGAATAAGATAATTGACTCACTTCCTTCGGCAAAATGGAAAGTCTCAGTTGCCCCAAGGGAAGAGACAGGAATAGAGGGCTTTTTGCTTTGTTTTGCTTTGAGATGTTGGTACTGAAATCCATTCATTTAGAATAAATGAAGAGATCTCCTTTTAAGAAAGTGAGCCAACATGCTTGGGAAGTCCCGTCAGTTTCTTTGGGCTCTTCCTGGGGTCTTGGGGGAACGACCAAGATCAACTACTGTTCTGTACCTCCAACTTTGTCTCCATTTCAACCCTGTTTAGAGAGTTAAGCCAAATACAAAGTGGGCTTTTTAGTTTGTAACTAATGCTTTGCCTAGATTGGAAGGCAATTGTATAGTTTGCTAAGGCTTCAATAATCCCTTTCCCTTTACTGTTAAAGATGTAGGTGAGTGGTAAATAGGAACATGAGCACCTCTCTCCAGTCATCCTGTCAAGAAGCAGTAGATAGGGGGCTCCTGGTAGTTCAGTCAGTTAAATGTCAGACTTTTGGTTTCAGCTCTGGTTGTGATCTCAGGGTCTTGTGATCTCAGGGTCTGCATCAGGCTCCATGCTCAGCAGGGTGTCTCCTTAAGGTTCTTTCTCTCCCTCTCCCTCTGCCTCTCCCCCCTGCTCCCTTTTCCTCTCAAATAAATAAATAAATAAATAAATAAATAAATAAATAAATAAAGTTTAAAAAAGATAGAAGCAGTAGATAGGATGGCAATTTAGTGGCTGGATGTCCCATTAGGGGCAACACAGGAGATGCTGGATCCTTTTGGGGAATGTCAGCAGAGACTAGCGCAGGGCCTGGCTCATATTGGTCACTTTGAGGATGTTCATTGATCAGCAGGTATCTGGATAAATTGGGGTTCTAGGAATGATACTGATAGCTAAGACTCAGAGCTCAGAGTGTACTGGCTCATATGTAAAGTGATCCACTGGCATGGAGTACCTCACCCTGTGAGGAAAGAGCTATCCTCAATTTTTTTGAGATGGGAAGCAGGCTCCCCACTGAGCAGGGAATACTGTATTTTTGTATCTTAGAGGAATAAATGGTCTAGGATGCTCAGTGGGCAGCTGTTATTCAAGCTTTTTATAGGTCTTTATTCAATGGTACATCCTATCTCCAGAACCTGGGAAATCCAGCTCTGCCTTAGCAGGCTCTCTTATCTCTTATAGGGTTAATTATGTAAACCTCCAGGAGAATTTCTTCTCCCCTTAATGGTTCGTCAGAATATGAGACTTGCAGGAAACTACTCATCCCTGAATCTCACACACCTGCACCAGTTTAGACACGTCAAGTCTATAATAGGACTTAGCCCTTCCTCTGCACCTCTCAGCTTACACCATAGGCGCTCCATCTGAAGCGATTGCATGGAGTTTGCTGACCCTGAGAAAGCATTTCTTTGATTTCTCATCATGCCTCTTCTTGGAGTTTTGAAGATAAAATGCTTTTGCTGAGATTGTTGCTTGGTACAGAGCCATGTGACTTTGCAGCCACTGAGCCTGCATCCCGTAATCAAAAACATTTTTCTACATCTTGGATCATTTCGTTAGGCTTTCTTATCCCATTTTGCTGCCTTGCCCCACTGCCAGTGTTGTTTTCAGTTCCTGGGTGGTAGTAAATACATGTTTCAGTTGCTGAAATGGGGGGTCTTATAATAAGAAAAAGCATAAAAGCAGGGTCGCAAACAATAAGTTATAGAATAAAATGTGCATGAAAATTTTAAGCTTCCACATGGAACTTCCAGGAATTTAATGATTGTGACTGGTCACCTTGGGCTGCCTCGGATTTCCAAAAATACTTTAATTTCTTCTCCATTTGGGGCACTTTTGATGAAAAATGTGGACTTCTGCTTCCATGTACCAGTGTGGTGAGTGGTGTTAAAAGCCTGAAAATCCTGGGAACAAACTCCAAATCTGAAGTGTATGGAAGCAGGGAGGTGAACCCTGGGGTCATCTGGTGGAAATGCCGTGCTGACAGATGTGGAGACGGAGGCCCTACAATTGGACGACTCATGCAGTTGCAAAATCAATCCTGAGCAGAAGATCCAGGCTTCTGACTCAGACCTGAGATCATTCCTGTCTGTGATGATCACAGAAGTCCCTGAGTCCCTAGGACACTCTCTGATCCTGTGTGTGGCTTCGCCTCTGTCAGGAGAACCAGTGAGGTCTGGAGATGCTCGTTTCCCAATGGCCTCCCGGAATCCAAGATCCCTGGAGATGGCCAGCCCTAATGCTGTTGCTTCTGGGAAGGAGAATGTAGAGGTCAAACATTAAAGAGTGGCCTCTGGCTAGGCTACCCTTGGGTAATGAAACAGGAAGGACATTTGATGAGAAGCCACCCATGTATTTTGTCTTCCAAGGCTTTGGGACAATCACCAGCTTCTCCCAAAACTTCACTTGCCTTTGGTGTCTCCTTTGCACAGCCAAAGTAGAGTTGTGTTTTCAATGTGTTCTGGGTTGCCTGCAGGATTTCTCAGAAACCTCAAGCAGTTGGATAAGCTGTGTGATCTCCATTACCACCCTCTGGAAAACCTGTGGCTAATATTTCACAATGGCCCTGGAATCTGGGGTAGCTTCTCAGTGACCTGGCTTCCGTGGCTTTTCTGGGGTTAGATCAAAGACTTCAAAACAGCCCAAGCATGTGAAATGATTGCTAACTGTTCTCAGTTCTTCCACAGCTATTTGTTCTCGAAAGCCCAGCCTTTACATCTTTTTCCAAAAATTGTACACGGCATTCATTCTCCAAAGCAGTTGAAAAGCTAATAGACATTCTTATTTTATTCCACCCCTGACTACAGGCAAATCTGTTGCTAGATGAGTTTATCTGAATTCCATTTGGTTAGACCTTGTGAAACGAATACATTTGAATTAATTTGTAGCTTTTTGAGGAGAGGGAAGTGATGCTTTGAGGGGTTAAGCAATGTCTGTGTTAGTTTATATAAATGGATCTTTATGAGAGCAAACATCCTCACACTATGTTACCATATCAGGTCTATTGGTTTATACAAAATTTTCATTAAGTGATGCTAAAATATACACATGGGGAATTTGAAAATGAGTTTTTCCCTTTGAACAGCCATATATTTATGTTTCTTTGGGTTGCGTTGGCGAATTAAATATATTTTCCCTTTTAAAGCTAACACTGGGGAGAAATATGCATCAATAAGTATGTAAGTTATAACTCCAATTCCCAAAAAACTGCATTTGCTGTATTTGGTAATTCTCTAATACTGTTTCTTTCCATAATAATTAGAGCAGAATTGAGATGCCATAAAAGAAACTCCAGACTTTGCTGTCATTTGTTGGAGGGGGTGGGGAAATCAGAAGCATTTGGCTTCTTTATAAGTTGAAATTTTTATTATTGTATTTGTATTTCTAAATGACTGTGAATGGGACGGTGGTGGGTAAACTCATGAATGTTAATCTGGCTATAGCTTCCGCTTTCATAACACTTAGTTATTCTGTCCTTTATTACACTCTTATAGATGTTGATGGTTCAACAATGGGAGCTTTTAAACTAATGGAAGGCTTTCAACCAAATAGAATGCCTTCATTACTAGTGAGTAGGGAGATCTGAATGTGAATTGAGGTGGTTTAAACTAATCTAACATTTTTATAAAAGACTGATACCCATAATTTATGTTTATTTTCGGTTTTCTTTGATTTGAATAAATGAGGGCAGGGATTTATATTATTTCTCATCTTTTCAAAAACATGCCTCGCCTGGGGCCCAATTCCATTAGTCAGTATAACAAACAAACCTGAAAGGTCAAGGGATTAACACAGAAAAGTTTATTTTTTGCTTATGTAAATGCCACTGTGGGTCCATGAGCGGTCCAGGGCATTTCTCTTCCAGTGGGAGACTCAGGGACCCAGACACCTTCCATTATATTATCTGGAATATGAAGCTACTGGAATTGCCACAAGGGAGGAAGACAGTGTGTGATACTGAGCCCTCTGTCAAGTACTTTAGATATGGAACGGCACCTGTCATATCTATTCACTGCCCACACGAACTACAAGGGATACTAGGGAATGGAGGAGACTACATGGGATACTCTGCACTACTGTCTCCACAACCCCAACATATCACAGGTGCCTGGCAAATGTTAATTGAGAGAGCGAATGAATGAATCATGAATCCTGTTAAACTGCCTGGCAGTTGGAGAATGCTATTGCTATTTTCAATCAATAGAGAAGGGATTGAAAAGCACTGGAGAAGTATTAACCTTAATTGATTAAGAAATATTAACCTTATTTGCATCATCAACAGCTCTAAGATTTGGTTGCTGGTTTTAAGTCCAGGTATCTCGGCTCTGCCCCACAATTTTTTTTTTTCAAGGTCCCGACACAGCAGCCTGAAAACATTCCATTTTTTGATCCTAAAGGCCTCTAAAGCAAACAGCATCTTACAGTTTATTAGGTGGAAGTGTTTCAGAGCCTTTGCAGTGTGCATGGTAGGAAGGACCTTGTTCAGGTTACAGAGAACGTTAACCTTTATTGACAAGATGAAATTGAAGCCGTTTTCTCTCGCCACAGAGCAGTTCCCGATCTGTATTGTCAGCACGGAAGAGTTTATCCATTTTCTCCAAAACATTATCTCAAATGAAGTGTCAGAGCACTAAATGGATTTACCGGCTTCTCTTATTTGTTATTTTGATGTTCAGTTTTTTTATTCCATTTATTTATTGTCATATGAAGTTAAAACAGTAACAGAAATAAACAGGGGAGGCTGAGCAAGAAAAAGATCACAACCTCACAATCTTTCATCTTATTCCTGAGTAATTGTTGCGGAATCCTTAAGGAATGTCCTTGTATTTAATTTCTAGTTTTCATTTTCTTGACTCATGACATTTCATTTCCTCAACATATTGTAATTCAAACAGGTCAGTTCACTCAAACATATTCAGAACACTCACTAAATACAAGACAATGTCTGATATAGGTATGTTGCAATAGATGCATGCTTTTCCGTGATACCTTGTTAAAGTTGCAATTCTGGAAAGCAGCCCAGGGCAACCAAAAATGGCATAGGTGTTGGACTTGATCACATCGGGTTTCCAATGCAGAGTTTGCCACCTTCTAGCTGTAGGACCCTCAGACAATTACTTAATCATGCCCAGCTGCAGTTTCCTCATGGGGTCAGATGGGGGCAGGAGAGTGTGCAGAAGACCTTAAGAGATCCTAAGCAAGGACACAGTACAGTCCCTGGACACATTACCCTCGATGTAGCTTCAGATAACACTGGTATTTTATGAAATGACATTGAACTTACTGTGTGTTGAAAATACAATAACATTTTTCTAGATTTGGCAAAATCCTATATATTCTCCATGTGTCTAGAAAAGCTTATGGTTGCTCTTCATTCCTTTCTTTGCCCTGACCCCCAACAATATCCCCACCCCAAGTATATACTAAGTCAGCCTTAGTATATACCTAGCCCTAAACATTAGGCACCCTAGTGGTCACTGCACTTATTATCACTTATTTTTTCTTTATCTCAGAAGCTGTTCGTAAGATGCTAGGTAGTGATGGAAAAGACAACATCATATTTTGTTAGCTTGGTAACTGGCACTGGAAGTCCCCTCCTTTTGTGGTGTGTATGCTGTGGCCTTGGAAGTCTCTTCCCCTAATTAACAACCTGTGAGAAATGCAGAAGTAAATCATCAGAGCAACTGGACCACTGTGATAGTAAGTGCTAGAACATTCTAAATTGCAGTACTAATCATGATAATAAGGCCACAGATTTTGTGTCTCCCTTTTAATTGCTTCTTAACTCTTCTGAGTAAGAATGGCATGGTTATCATGATGTAGAGACTAAGGGGTGATTTATTTCTTCCTTAATCTGGGCTTTATGAAGAAACTTTTTTTAGTCTATTGGGAATTGAAGAAGAACAATTTAAGTAGATAATTTTAAATACAGTTTAATACACTAATAGGCAGCCCCCTGAATATGGATTTGCCTTAGAGGCAGGGGATATCGTCTGCATAAAGCATCATGCTCTAAAACCGAAGTACCCTGGTTGAGTCTTGCTCTTCTGCATTTGGCTACTCAGTTATGTATTCAAATTCATAGGTGAATTTTTTTTTTTTACTTGAACCAGAAAATCTATTTATTGGACACTTAAGGAGCTCATTATAGGATGATTAGTCTTGTAAGTTGTTTTGCTGGTTTGGACCTAGAGGTCACATGTTCTGATTCAACCTACAGTTCTTGAATGTGAGCCATGAAACAATCAATGATTTCTTAGCGATGATTTTATATATAGTATGTTAGGTCAGTAAGTCCTTATAAAACCTTTGTAGTGTAGTATAGTAGACACCTTTTGAGGTCTCTGCCAGGCTAACGAGCCCCCTCTCCCCAGTAGCCCCTCCATTCATAAGTGTGGGCTCCAAGAACCATGTTTGTGTTGCTTGACCTCATCACCATTCCACCCATCCCAGGACCACCTGACACATGGTGGACCAATTACATTCCCTCACCTTGGATTTGGGAATTGGATAAAAATTTCAGTTTATCCTGGGCTAATCTCTGAGTAGAAAGGTGGAAACATGGAGAATCTATGCATCTTTCTCTTTGCTCTATGAACCAATGGGCCAAAAAAGCAAGTCTTTAGAGAGGAGACTGGAAAGGGACAGAAAGGAGAAGTGAGAGAATTTGGCCCAGGAGTCTGGTGGCTTTCTCGATTCCAGTTCCAGGCCTTTCCTGAGGCTGGACTGCTTTCAGTCTCTTGAATTCCATCCAGCATCCTGAGGCTGGACTGCTCTCAGTCTCTTGAATTCCATCCAGCACTTTTATATCTTAAGATAAATTTTGTTACTTAAAAAAAATAACTAACATGAGTAGATGTTTTTATTTCTCTTTCACTTGTGAAAAAGACTGAAGCTCAGGGAAGTCAATCTATGGCAAGAGTTGATGGCGCTGTTCCTGAACTCTTGGTCAAGGTCCAGCAACCCGAGTCAAATTATAATCAAAAACGAAAGGGGGATCTTTGGCTCACTTATCTGGGTATTCCAAGGTGTAGCTCTGCCTTTAAGGATGACTAGAGTCAAGATTTGACCAAAATCGTTTGATCAAATTTCCTTCCTTGCCAGCTCTTGGCTCTGTTTGTTTCTGTGTGGCTTTGTTCTCAGGAGAGTGATCTCTGAGTGTGGGGCAAGATGGCTGTTGGCAGCCCAAAGCAGCAACACTGCAACTTGTGACCCTTGTTAAAGGGTGTGCCAATGTAAGTCTCCCAGCATCCATTGCATTGCCTGAAGAGGGACTCTGATTGCTCAGCCTGGGTCACATGCTAGAGTATGAGGGCCCCCTTGATTGACATCTCCCCCTGTATCAGAAATTTGGGGTTTCATTAATGAAATAATGGAGAAGAGATGCTGAGCAGACCAAAGCAATCTTATTTCATCACATTTGCTGTTTTTTCCTACCTGAGTAGAAGTGACAGATGATGCTCATCTGTGTGACAGACTCCCATATGCAGTTTTTCTCCTCCAGCTGTTAGTCACCTCCACTCCCTCCCACTCAAGAAAATCAATCTGGATACAGATGATTACAGCTTATTATTCAGATATCCTTAAGTCTACTCTAACTAATTAGAAAAGGCAGTCCTTTGCAAATGTGAGTACTTCCACCATTTTTAGTAACAAGTGTGACACATCTCACAATTGCTTGGGGGCATAAATCCTGTGGTGAAAACCCCTGCTTTCAGATGGATGTTATCTAGATCCATCTGAGATTGATGGTGAGGATAATTGTATCAATATCTTTTTTGACACAAGCCTACCTATTCAAAGCACATTTGAGTGCCTCCCAGCAGCCAGACCCTGTTGTAGACACTGGGCTTCAAGCAGTGAACAAGACGGAAAAAGTTACTATATTTATATGGAGCTCAAGTTTTTAAAATGAGGGGAGGGAGGGCGCCTGGGTGGCTCAGTTGGTTAAGCGACTGCCTTCGGCTCAGGTCATGATCCTGGAGTCCCGGGATCGAGTCCCGCATCGGGCTCCCTGCTCAGCGGGGAGTCTGCTTCTCCCTCTGACCCTCCCCCCTCTCATGTGCTCTCTCTCTCTCTCTCTCATTCTGTCTCAAATAAATAAATAAATAAATAAAATCTTTAAAAAAATAAAATGAGGGGAGGGAGAGGGACATAAACTTATGAACAAATAAAAAGAACTTCGGATATTGAGTGCAATAAAGAAAATAAAACAGGGTACTGGGCCTGTTGTTGTCCAGTACAGTAGCTACTAGGCATGTGTGGCTATTTAAAGTCGATTAAAATTTATTAAAATGAAATCAAGTTAAAAAATAAGCTCTTCAGTCACACCAGTGAGCCCTCAGAGCATGTGAGTTCCCCCAACAGTACCCCTGTCTTTCAAGGCCAAAGCCTGGATCACTGTTGGCTGCCCTCAGCTCTTCTGAGCTCCCACCATGTCTTGGGGACCACTTCAGGGCATTGCTGCTGTGGGATATTCATCCCTTCATATTTCTTCATTAATCAGTTATGGGCCAGCCATTGTATTTGGTGCTGGGATTACAGTGGCACAAGAAAAGGCAGCTGTGGTCCCTGCAAACATATATCTCACACTGTAGATGGAGACTGTCTCAACCAGAGAATCACGTGGGTAAGTGTGTGATGACCCCAGGATGAGTGCTGTACATAAGCAGTTCAAGAACACCCAACAGGGATGTCCTCAGTCAGAGAGGTCAGAGGAGGCTGCCCTGAGGGGGTGATAATTGGGCTGGATTTAAGGAGAAATAAAGATTATGTAAGTGGCAGCTGGAAAAAGTGTTTTGGACAGGGGGAACAGCATGGGCAGAGGCCACATGGACCATGGAGCAATAGACAGGCTAACAGCCCAGTGAGGCTGGGGTGGATGGAACAGAGGCAAGGTGGTGCTAAGTTGGGGGGCTGGGCAAAGTGGGTGAGGAGGGACCCACTGGGAAACCCATCATTGGGGAGTGGGAGATGATGGTGTTCTCGCCTTGCCTTTTCAAATACTTCCCTCTGTCTTTTGTCTACCAGTCAGCTCCACCATGATAGTGGCTTTTACTACTGTCAAAATCCTGTTAGCTAGAACTATATGAATTACCAATAAACAACCATCTTTGACCCACAAAAAAGGCAGCTTTCTACAGTACAACCCAATACTGTGAGTCAAGCACTAAACTGAGTGCTTTTTGTTTTTGACCCTTTATTTATTTATTCCTCCCAATGACTCCACTCTAACATGGGTGGTTGTAATCCCATTTTATGGATGACGTAACTGAGAGATTGTGGCTAAGCAGCAGGGCCAGGATTTGAAACCAGCATGCTGGAGTTAAATGCTCCCACTCCAAGACTCTTAAAACTAAATGCCAAGTGGCCAGCTAGCTTGCAGGAAGCCCCAGTCCAAGGCCTACATAAGTAGCTTGTGAAGTAGGCCGTTAATACTTGTATTGGAGTATTCTCAAGTGGCCAGAGATTCCAGATGGCTGGGAGAGGGATATTCATTATCTTTTTTTTTTTTTCAAAGAACTGTGACACTTGGGGAATTATAAATGAGTTAATGTAACATTAATACCTAGAAATATTCTGGAACAGATCATTAAAAAATCAATTTTCACACATGCGGAGAAGATGAGATTATTGAGTAGTAACCAGACAGCACTAGACTTTTGGAGAGGGGCATGGATGAGTAGCAGTATACATCGGTTCCCCACAGGATATGCATGCACTGGGAGTTTGGTATTTGCTTGGCTCATTTGGAACTAATGTTTCCTAGTAATTTTTATATTTTAATCTAAGTTGTAAAAAGCTGGCCATCATCCCAGAGCAGGGAAGGGGGAAAAAATGAGGAAAAGAGGACAGAACCAAAACATATGAAGAGCCTGCTCTGGGCACTGTGCCCATTGCTTTGTAAGTTTCATCCCATTCAATCCACAGAAAGACCTAAAGAGGTAGGTGTCACCATTGCCCTTTCACAGACAACAAAACTGAGTCACAGAGCTGGCAGAGTGCCCTTCGGAATCAAACACAGTTTCAACCCTGGGCATCAGGCGCTGAAGCCCCTCCTCTCCTTCCCATACCCGCCTAGTTTCCTGCTTCAATAGTGGAGCATACGTTGAAATCCAGGCAGAGCGTCCCTGGGATGGGAATCAGGAGGCCCACCCATATCGCTCCCCTGGCTGGGAACTAAGTTCCAGGCGGTGAGTGGGAAGGGTCTTCCCAATGGGTAGTGAAACATGAAAATGTAAGTGGTGCAGACAAGGAGTGTTGTATCCGTTCATTCGTCCCACCCCTGACTGAGGATGTCCAGGCACTGTGCTTGGTGCCGGGGATGTGAGGATAAGAAAGGTGCCTTGTCTCTGGGAAGGACAGAGGTTCCTGAAATTCCGGGAATGCCTGCATGCCCTCAGGGGGCTTACCTCCCCAAACAAACCCTCTAAGGGCTTCCAGAGGAAGAATACGAGCAAATACTGTGAAGGAAAGAGCCAAAAACCCCACTGATTTCCTGAGTTGGGAGACGAGATCAGAGCAGGCAGGGTAACTGGGAGGGAGAAAGGTGGCAGGGGAATGGGAGAGCCCTGAACCCTAATCACGGCTGCCTTTGATTGAGTTCTCACCTGTGAGAGGAGCTTGATGTGCAGCTTTGAAGGAGTTCATAGTTGCCTCACTTTATAGGTGAGGGAGTTGAGGCACATAAAGATCAGGTAGGGAGAGACGGGGATGATTGGGCAGACAGGACGGGGGGCTGGGTGGAGACTGAAGCCAGTCATGGGGCCGGGGGGCGGGGAAATGTGCACAGGACAGGGACCCGCCCAGGTTGGAGGGTGCTGAGGCAAGTCTTCCTGATAGGTTCTTGGAGGTTCTTCATCATCAGGATGTGATGAGTGTACCAGTTAGGACTCAGTGCTTGCAAGTAACAGAAACCCACTCAAGTGAGCTCAGCAGAATTTATTATAAAGACTGAGAAGAGGGACTGCCTCAGGGAATTCCAGGGCATTGCTTCTACCTGCCCAGAAGGCAGGGAGACTGGGGCAAAAGCATGCACTGTGGAAACAAGTCTGTTGTTCCAACAGTAGCAAGAGGGCGGTATGGCAAGAGTGGGGTGAGAGGCTGTTCAATGCAGGAGACCAGGTGGGCAAGGGGGGCAGCGGCCAGACCACAGAGCCTTTCAAAGCCTGGGGGAAGGGTTTATTGTGAGGGTGGCAGGAAACCCCTGGAGAGTGACGTAGTCTGATTCACATTTCTCAGTAGTCACTGGCTGCTATCTGGATGGATGGCAGGGGACAAGGAGTTGGTTGGGAGCCCAGGTGATAGGCAGCTGCTACAGTCCATTGCAAGGGGACAGTCACTGTGACAGTTAATTTTGTGTATCAGCTTGGCTAGGCCATGGTACCCAGCTGACAACAGATGGCCAACAGATGACCCTCCCTAACCAGGGGTACCTTATCCAATCAGTTGAAAACCTCAAGAAGCAAAGACAGATTCCATGAGGAAGAAGCAATTCTGCCTCAAGATTGCAACATGAAAACCCTGCCTGAGTTTCCAGCCTGCCTGACCCACCCTCTGGAACCTAGACTCAAGACTGCACTACCTGACCCTATAGATTTTGGATTTGCTACTCCCCACAGTCAGATGAGCCAATTCCTTCAATAAATCAGTATCTCCCTCTCTCTATTGGTTCTGTTTCTCTGGAGGACCCGGGCTAATCCAGAAACTTCCTATGTGGGTACTTGCTTTGCTTGACCATGTGTTCTAGGCCCAACCCGTATGCTGGATTTTCCCAGTTGGAGTCATCCTCAGGATCAGTGGCAAGTAGGTGAGAGAGGCACAGGCCCAGATCCCAGGGAGTTCAGTGTTGGTTGGTTCGACAGAACACACACATAGGAAACAACTGGAGAACCATACGGGCAGGATTTAATTAGAGCCAAAATGTGTGGAGCAGATATTTCCCGCCCATGAAGCAGGCCCTCTGTGGTGGGGCCTTGTCCTTCTGTTATGCAACTTACCCTGCAGGAAGGGGAAGCGGAAGTCACCCTTGGAAAGAGTGTGTCGCAGCCTGCGCCCCATATTGCGATCACTTGGGAGATGTTGAAAAAAAAATACCGCCTTGGGATTCGGATGTAATTGCTCTGAAGTTTGGCTTAGACATCTGGATGTCGCAAAGCTCCCCAGCTGGAGTTGAAAGTCACTGCCATAGGACATCTTGACTAGGAGATGAGGTGCCCCTCACCTGAAAAGAGTGAAGAGGGAACCAGGTCAGGGTTCAGAACACTGCATGTCCTGTCAGCTGCCTGTTTTTGTAAATAAAGTTTTATTGGAACACAGCCACACCCATTTGTTTATGTATCACAGTTGGCTACTTTTGCTAAAACAGCAGAATTGAATGTTGTGACAGAGACTCTCTGGCCTGCAAAACCTAAAATATTTACTATCTGGCTCTTTACAGAAATAGTTTGCCAACCCCTCAACTAGGAAGTGATGAGTTTTCGAGGATGTGGGTGGTGTGGGGGAGGCTGGGCCACCATTACTGAGAAAGCATATGGTCATTGGGTTGAGATACAGCCTCAAAAGCCTTCTCCATACATACAGGCAGTCACCACCATCAGGTCAGAGAGCTCACACAGACTGAAGCCTTTTTGCCGTCTAGTGACCGTTCCTGTTGAAACTTCACTCTGCATGGTGCCTGGGATCTGGTTGAATCAATGAGATGGCCCAAGCTGTTGGATTCTACAGCCGACAGAGGGGTAGAGCATTGAAGTATTTTCCCTGGCAGCACTGATCTCAGAACTGAAATGTACATATTCTGTGACAGTGACATTGAAGGAGAAGGACTCTGCCAGCAGGGACGGGGTGAGGGGGGGAAGGGGAATGCCCAGACAGCCCTTGGGGAAGCTGCAGGGTCATGGAGGTTATCACAGAGCTCCTGCCTTGTCCTCTTCATCTTATGGCGACTAGCACAGACCAGCAATTCCAGCCCCTTCTGGAGTCCCCTCTACCCCATCACTCTGGGTACCCCCTTCTGTCTGAATCTATGACATGGGTTGTGCAACAACATGACCTTGGCCTCCTATAGCTTCCCTTTCCCCAGGCCAGGGGAGACACTGCTTTCAGCATGATCGTCCTAACCTACTGAGGACATTCCCTGGAACCACATGGCCTGGAAGAGCTAACTGTGAAGACGAGTGTTAGGAATGTACCTCTAGTGGGACACCTGGTGACCACATGGATTCTGATGTTGGCCATTTGAGCTGTTATTCAGCCTACAGGTGCTAGGTGCTGGGGATACGGTGGTGAGCAAACACAGGTTCCTGCGGTTGCAGAACTAGTCCCATGGGGAGGGGGCTGTATTAACAAAACATCACACGAGGACTTCTAAAGGGTCCCCCTGGTAAATGCTGAGAAGGACACCTCCCTGAGCAGCGGTATTTGAGGACTGGTGCCTATGACACCTCTCACCCCAGATATTCAAAGTGCACATAGTATACTCTCAGAATGAGTTAAAGGCCCTGAGAAGTCACAAAATGAAGAAATCTCTTTGCCCTTCCTTAAACCCCAAACTTTGATGTTTCCCAAACTTTGCTCACCATGGCCCACATTAAAAAAAATCCCTTACGAATAATCCATAGAGTGGCTTTATGTTGCACAGGTCATAATTTGGAAATGCTGCTGTGGAGATTCCTATTTGCTTTTATTATTATTTTTGTAGTTTGTTTGATAACGTGCACATGCTAGTATAATAGTTGGTAGGTAGTACACATGAGTTATACATATAGAGGGAGATGGTACTCAAAACCTTTTATGAAAAAAAAATTTTTAGAGCAGTTTTAGGTTTATGTAAAATTGAGGGGAAAGTACAGAGATTTTGCACACATTCCTGTACGTGCACAGACTCCTGTGCTACCACATCCCCCACCGGGATGGCGCCTTTACCAATGATGGACCTGCATGGACACCTAATCACCCAGAGCCCATAGTTTATCTTAGGGTTCACTCTTGGTGCCTTTCATTCTCGGGGTTTGGACACATGTATAATGATATGCATTTATCATTATAATATCCTAAGGACCACTTTTAGTGTCTTTAAAAACCTCCATGCTCTATTTATTCATCCCTCTCGCCGCTATCCTTGGCAACCATTTATCTCTTTACAACCTCCAGAGTTTTGCCTTTTCCAGTATGTCATATGGTTGGAATTATACAGTAATTAGCCTTCTCAGATTGGCCTCTTTCACTCTGTAATCTGCATTGAGGTTCCTCCTGGTCTTTTCATGGCTTGATAGCTCATTTCTTTTTAGTGCTGAATAATATTCCATTGTTTGGACGTATCACAGTTTAATTGTTCACCAACCGAAGGAAGTCTTGGTTGTTTCCAAGTTTTGGCAATTATGAATCAAGCTGCTATAAACATCCATGTGCAGGTTTTATGTGGATATAAGTTTTCATTTCTTTCGGGTAAATGCCAAGGAGCAGGGTTGTTGGATCATATGGTAAGAGTATGTTTAGTTTTGTAAAAAAAACCAAAAAACAAAAAACCACCGAACTGTCTTGCACAGTGGCTCTTGCATTTTGTGTTCCCATCAGTAACGTTAGAGGGTGTCTGCTGCTTCACATCCTTGTCAGCATTTGGTGTTGTCAAGGTTCTGCATTTTGGCCACTCTACTAGGCATGTAGTGGTATCTCATTGTTGTTTTCTTTTGCATTTCTCTGATGATATATGATGTAGAGCATCTTTCCACATGCTTTCTTGCCATCTGTATATATCCTGTGTGGAGGTGTCTGTTAAGGTATTTAGCCCATTTTTTAATCCAGTTGTTAGTTTTCTTATTGTTGAGTGTTAAGAGTTTTTGGTATATTTTGGATAACAGTCCTTTATTACATGTGTCTTTTGCAAATGTTTCTTCCCTCCTGTGCTTTGTCTTCTCATCATGTTGACGTTGTCTTTCACAGAGCAAAAGTTTTTAATTTTAATGAGATCCAGTTTATCAATTATTTTTTTCATGGATCGTGTCTTTGACATTGTACCTAAAAAAGCATCACCAAACCCAGGGTCATCTAGTTTTCTCCTGCATTACCTTCTAGGAGTTTTGTAGTTTTGCATTTTATATTTAGGTCTCTGATCCATTTTGAGGTAATTTTTGTGAAGGGTAGAAGATCTGTGTATAGATTGATTTTTTTTGCATGTGGATATCCAGTTGTTCCAGCACCATTTGTTGAAGAGACTATATTTGCTCCTTTGTCAAAGATCGGTTGACTGTATTTATGTGGGTCTATTTCTGGGCTCTCTAATCTGTTCTATTGATCTGTTTGTCTGTTCTTTCGCCAATACTGTGCAGTCTTGATTACTGTTGTTTTATAGAAAGCCTTGAAGTTGGGTAGCGTCAGTCCTCCAACTTTGTTCTTGTTCAATATTGTGCTCCAAAATTCTGTGAGAGAAATGCTTGATTTATTCCAGCCAGAAATTTTGTATTTCGAAAATCTTATTTTTATTTATTTACTATGGAAAATTTTATTTTTTTCTTTCGAAAATCTCATAACACCCTACTGCAAGTGTTGGCAAACTACAGCCCATAGGCCAGATCTTTTTTGTAATTGTGTAAAGTTTTGGTAAATAAAGTTTGAATGGAGCACAGCCGGGCTCATTCTTTTATGTATTGTCTGTGGCCACTGTCACGTTACAACAGCAAAGTTGAGATGTGGTAAAGACTCCATAGCTCACAAAGCCTAAAATACTTACCATCTGACCCTTTACAGAAAAAAGTATGCCTGCGCCTATCCCTGCCTTATTGACTCACTTTTAGACACTTACTCATTGGATCACTGCATTCTGAGCTCGTGCATGCTAGGTTCTGGGCAACAGTGCACCCGCCATTTTGCCCCTGGTATATTTTGCCACATTTTGTCCCCTGGTGTAATGTCCTTTGTGCCCCGTCACACTTAGTAGCTTATCAGATTTACTCACAAAAGAATTAATTTACTCTGACCCCATGGGTGACAGGGGTTCAGAAATACTGAGATGGAGTAATATATCTTTTCCTTGATCATATAGACAAAGCCACTGAGCCCCATAATTATAGCAATGAATTCCAAGGACCAAGAAATGATTCTTCTTGTTTGCACTGAGTCAGCCTTTTCAAAATCAATACAGAATGGACAAAAGGATTTGGGGAGGAGGCACAGAACTCCTTGAGCGGAAGGAGCATCCTTGAGCGGAATCCTGCCTGTGCTTTCATCCTTCCGTCATTTGCATTCTGGTCTGTGAGAATTATTGAATTAAATGGCAGTTTAGAAGTTGCCTCCAGAGAGCCCGTAGGTGAACCGTGATTGTACTGGCCTTCACCAAGCTGGCTGAGGCTTTGTGTATTAATTTAGCATTCAGTTATAACGAAACAATGGCATTGAAGGCTTCCATTTTTACAAGCATCATAGTATTATGTGAAGCACTTGGGTCTGTGGAAGGTTGAGACTTCAGTTAACTTGGAGCTGTGGGAAGAATCCCCAATGATGTGTTCCTACAAAGCAGAGCCTTTCAGAAGAAGGGGCCTTCCCCCCCTTGACCAGTTCATGGGCTGGTCAAGGTGTCTCTGCCTAGTAGGGTGTTCCCTTGGTTCATGTTTCAGCAGAAAGATGTGATTTCTTTTGTTTTGGGGTGTCATATCATAATAAATTATGTTTTAAAAAACAGTTGTGGGTGGAATTTATTAAACTGAGTTTTGTTTCTGTAAAGTTTTTGCTTCAATAATTTAAAAAAGTTGAAGTCTTTTGTGACTTAAATTTTTTTTTATCGAAACAAATTTCCATGTAGTAAAATGCACAGTTCTTTAGTGAACAATTCAATGAGTACTGACAAATGAATGTACCTGAGTAACCCATACCTCATCAAGATAATAGAACATTTCCAGCAAACCAGAATGTTCTCTTATGTCTCTTTGAAATGGATCCCCCCTCCCCTCAGGGAAGCAACCCATGATTGCTCTCACTATTGAATAATAATTTTACCTGTTTAGAACTTCATATAAATGGGATCACAATATGTTCATTTTTTGTTTCTGGCTTGTTTCACTCAAAATGTTTGTGAAATCCCTCCATAATTTGAGTGTATCAGTAGTTTGTTTCTGAGTAATAATCCACTATATAAATATATCACAGATTTATTTATCCTTTCATCTGTTGATGGACACTTGGCTTCTAGTTTTTGGCTATTGTGAATGGGACTTCCATTCACACCACATTTTTGTGGCTGTGTTTCTATTGGATAGATACCTAGGGGTGGAATTATTGGATCAAAGGGTAGATACATGTTTAACTTTACAAGAAATGGCAAAATGGTTTTCCAAAGTTTTTTATATTTCCTTGAGTAATGTATAGGATATCTACTTACTCCACATTCTTGCAAACATTCAGTATTTTCAGAAATTTTAATGTTAGTTATACTAGTGAACATAAAATTGCATCTGGTTGGAGTTTTAGTTTGCATTTCCCTGATGACCAATCATGTTGAACACTCTTTGGCTTGCATATTAGTCATTCAAATACCTTCCTTTGGAAGGTGTTCAGATCTTTTGCCTTATATTTTCTTTTTCCTTTTTTTTTTTAGAGAAGGGGAGAGAGAGAGGAGGGGGGAGGGGCAGTGGAACGGGGAGAGAGAGAGTCTTAAGCAGGCTCCATGCTCAGCGTGGAGCCCAACACGGGGCTTGATCTCACAACCCTGAGATCATGGCCTGAACAGAAATCAAGAGTCAGACATTTAACCGACTGAGCTACCCCGGTGCCCCAATTGCCTTCTATTTTCACTGATGTTTTGAGTTATGGGAGTTCTTTACATATTCTGTGTATAAGTCATTTGTCAGATGTGTATTATGAATTGTTTTTCCTCAGTAATGGTTTTTCTATTTGCTTTAATAATAGTGAATTTAATGATTAAGATTTTTGAGTTTTTTAAAGTCTAAATTATCAATGTAGCATACATGCTTTGTATGTCCTAAGAGATCGTTGCCTACCTGAAGGCTACAAAGATATTTATCATTTTTTTTTTGAGAAGTATTACAGGTTTAGCTTTTATATCGAACTCTGTCATCCATCTTGAATTAATATGTCTGTGTTGTGGATTAAGGGTGAGGATGTTGTTTTCGTATGGTTAGTCATTTGTTCCAGCAAAATTTGTTGAAAATATTTTCCCCATTTAATTATGTAGACACCTTTACTGAAGCTCAGTTGACTCTATGTGTATGGCTTTATTTCTGGACTCTCTGTGCTCCATTGATCTTTTTGTCTATTCTAATGCCAATACCACACTGTTTTGATTAATTACATTTATAGTAAGACTTAAAGTCAGGAAATGTGACTCCTTGGACTTTTTTCTTCTTTTTCAAAATTGTTTTTGATATTCTAGATCCCTTTCATTTCTATATAAAATTTATAATTAACCTGGCACCTCCTAGAAAAAGCCCACTGAGATTTTGACTGGGATTTCATTGAATTTTTAGATCAATTTGGGAAGAATTAACATCTCAATACCAAGTTCTCTAGTTCTTAAATAAGGCATTTCTTTTCATCTATGTAAACCTTTTAAAATTTCTCACAACAATACTTTGTAGGTTTTAGTATACAGGTATCACACATAATTTTAAAAATTTATATTTAAGTATTTTATGTTTTTATACTATTATAAATGTTATTGTTCTTTCAATTTCAATTTCCAGTTGTTCTTTGTTAGTCTATTGAAATACAGTTGATTTTGTATAGTGATCTTACATCCTGTGACCTTGCT
This sequence comes from Neomonachus schauinslandi, assembly GCF_002201575.2. Lineage (NCBI taxonomy): Eukaryota > Metazoa > Chordata > Mammalia > Carnivora > Phocidae > Neomonachus > Neomonachus schauinslandi. The sequence continues at coordinate 192,426,683 of NC_058403.1, read as the reverse complement.
AAACTCACTAGTTGTAGTAGATTATGTGGATTCCTTAGGGTTTTCCAATATAGACAATCATATTGTCTGCAAATAAAGACAGTTTTTTCCTTTCCAATTCCTAAGGCATTCATTCATTCATTCATTCATCTTACTCTAATTGTCAGGACCACCAGTACAATGTTGCATAGAATTAGTAATCCATCCTTGCCTTGTTCTTGATCTTAGGGAAAAAATATTCAGTGTTTCATAATAAATATAATATTAGCTATAGGTTTTTTGTAAGGTGCTCTTTATTAGATTGAGGACATTTTATGCTATGTCAAATTTCCTATAAGCTTTTATGATGAACAGAAGTTGAATTCTTTCAAATGTTTTTCTGCATTGGTTTGGTAATGTGATTTTTTTCTTCTTCATTCTTTTAATGTGGTGAACTGTGTTCATTGATTTTTCAAATAAACCAACCTTGAATTCCTAGGATAAGTATAATTTAGTCATGATGTATTATCCTTTTAATTATAGTTGGATTTGATTCAATATTGTATTAGCATTTTTGCCTCTAGGTTAATGAGAGGTATTGGTGTATAACATATATATTTTTAAAGATTTCATTTATTTGAGAAAGAGAGAGAGAGTGAGAGAGAACACGAGTGGAGGGCAAGGGCAGAGAGAAAGGGAGAAGCAGACTCCCTACTGATCAGGGAGCTGGACATAGGGCCCGATCCCAGGACCCTGGGATCATAACCTGAGTTGAAGGCAGACACTTAACTGACTGAGCCACCCAGGTGCCCCTGTAATATAATTTTTAAAATTTTCATGTCTGATTTGGATTCAGAGTTATGTTGCCCTCATTAAATAAGTTGGGAAATAGTCCCTTCTCTAATTTTCTGAGTTCCTGTAAGATAGTTCTATTTTTTCCTTATATATTTGATAGAATTCATCATTTAAGGCATCTGAGCCTAGAGCTCTTTGTTTTAGCATGGCTATAATTGTGAACTCAATTTTATGTGTATATATAGAACCAGTCATATTTTATATTTCTTCTTGTGTCCATTTTGGTAGTTTCTATTTTTCAAGGAATTGGCTTTTAACTCAAGTTATCAAATATTAGCATCAAGTTGTTTGTAATATTTCCTTATCCTTTCATTATCTGTAGGATCTCTAATGCTGTTTCTTCTTTTATTCCTGATACTAGTATTTTGTACTTTCTTACATTTTTCTTCATCAATCTAGCTAGGGTTTTAAAATTTCATTCGTCATTTTAAAGAACCAAATTTTGATATCACTGATTTTTTCCCCATTATTTTTTTCTTTTTATGGTTTCTGCTTTTATCTCTATTATTTCATTCCTTCTTTAAACATTGAGTTTCATTTCCTCTTCTTTATCTTTTTACAGGAGTATCTTAAACTATTCATCTCAAAGTTTTCTTCTTTTCTATTATAAGCTTTTAAATCTGTAAATTTTTCTCTAAACTAGGTTTCATTTTTATTTTTTAAGATTTTATTTATTTATTTGACAGAGAGAGAGACACAGCGAGAGAGGGAACACAAGCAGGGGGAGTGGGAGAGGGAGAAGCAGGCTTCCCGCTGAGCAGGGAGCCCAAAGCGAGGCTCGATCCCAGGACCCTGGGATCATGACCTGAGCCAAAGGCAGATGCTTAATGACTGAGCCACCCAGGCACCCTCTCTAAACTCGATTTTAGCTGCATCTGGCAAATATTGATTTTTTTTTCATTACCATCCATTTCACAATATTTTCTAATTTCTCATGTCATTTTCTTCCTTGACACATGTATTATGAAGTAGTGTGCTGTTTAATTTCCAAATCTTTGGGGTTTTTCTAGATACCATATTTTCTTAGATATCATTGATATTTTTCATATCATTATCATATATTGACCTCTAAAATTAGCCCATTGTTATCAGAGAACATACTATGTGGGTTTTAGTCATTTTAAACTTATTGAGATTTGTTTGGTAGCCTAGTGTGTGATCTGGAAAAGAACGTGTGCTCTGCAATTGTTAGGTGTAGAATTCTATAAATTCAATGAGGTTACATTGGTAAATGGTGTTGTCACATGAACACCCCCCAATAAATGTCCTTAGCACTGTGTCTTTATCAAGCCTCCCGGTGGGCAGCATTTCAAATGTGTTGTCACAGTTCATCGCTGGAAGAATTAATGCATCTTATGTGAGTGCACCAGAAGATAACTCTTGGAAATCTGAATCTGGATTCCTGGGGACTTTATCCCATGTGGTCTCTTGGCTGATTTTGCTTTATATCATTTCACTGTAAGGAATCTTTTCCAATAACCAACTTTGGTTTCATTCATTTTCTCTATTGATTTCCGGTTTTCAATTTCATTGACTTCTGCTCTACAAATAAAACAGAGTCTTATTTTTCTTCTGGTTATTTTGGATTTAATTTGCTCTTCTTTTTCTAGCTTTCTAAAGTATAAGCTTAGATGATTAATTATTTTCCTTTTCTAATATATGTATTCAATATATAAGTTTTCTTCTAAGCTCTGCTTTTGCTGCATCTCACAAATTTAGTAAGTTGTATTTTAATTTTTATTTAGTTTATAATTTCTCAAGAGTTCTGTTTTGACCTATGTTGTTATTTAGAAGTACGTTCTTTGATCTCTAAATATCTTGGGATTTGTCCAGCTATCCTTCTGTTATTGATGTCTATTTTAATTCTGGTATAATATAGAAGCAGAAATTGTGTGATTCCTATTTTTTTAAAATTTGTTAAGGTGTGCTTTATGACCCAGAACATGATCTATTGCTGTTTGTTCCATGTGAGCTTAAGAAAAATGTATATTCTATTGTTGTTGGATGAAGTATTCTATACATGTCAATTAGATCTCATTGATGGGGCTATTCAGTTTAACTATATTTTCCCCAATTTTCTGCTTGCTGGATTTGTCAATTAGTGATAGAGGGGTATTGAAGTATTCAACTATAATAGTGAATTCATTTATTTCTCTTTGTAGTTCTATCAGTTTTTACCTCACATATTTTAACACTCTGTTGTTAGTGTATACATGTTAAGAATTGTTATGTCTTCCTGGAGAATTGACCCTTTTATCATTATGTGATGCCCATCTTTTTCCCTAATAAATTTCCTTGCTTTGAAGTCTGCTTTGTCTGAAATTAATATGTCTACTCTGACTTTCTTTAGATTAGTGTTGGCATGGTATGTCTTTCTTTGTCTCTTTACTTCTAATCTATCTGTTCTTTATATATACAGTGAGTTTTTTGTAGAAAACATATAGTAGGGTCTTGTTTTTTCATCTACTCTTACAGTTTCTGCTTTTTAATTAGTGTATTTAGATCATTCACATTTAAAGTGATTATCAATATAGTTGGATTAATATTACCATATTTGTACCTGTTTTCTATTTGTTGATTTTTTTCTCTCTCTCTTCCTTCCTTCCTTCTTTCCTTCCTTCCTTCCTTCCTTCCTTCCTTCCTTCCTTCCTTCCTTCCTTCCTTCCTTCCTTCCTTCTTTCTGTCTGTCTTTTACTCTTTTTTTTGCCTTCTCTGGATTTAATTGAGCATCTTACATGAATTAATTTTTTCTTGTTTCTTCGCATATGAATTATACTTCCTTTGATTATTATTTTAGTGGTTGCCTCATAGTTCACAATATATACATTTACAACTAATTCAAGTCCACTTTCAAATAGCCCTGTACCACTTCATGGGTACTATAGGTAGCTTTTAACAGAGTATTCCAAGTTCCTTGCTCTTGTTTCAACACTGCTGTAATTCATTTCACTTATCCATAAACTATAATCACCCAACAATTTGTTTGTATTATTATTTTGAATGAACTTATCTGTTAGGTCAGTTAAGAATAAGAAAATGATTTCTATATCATTGATTTCTGCTCTAATTTTTATTATTTCTCTTCTCCTGCTGGATTTAAGCTTTATTTGCTGTTCTTTTTCCAGCTCCTTTAGGTGTAAGGTTAGATGGTGTATTTGAGATGTTTCTCATTTCTTGAGAAAGGCCTGCTTGCTATATACTTCCCTCATAGGACCACCTTTGCTGCATCCCAAAGGTTTTGAACAGTTATGTTTTCATTTTCATTTGTTTCCATGAATTTTTAAAATTCTTCTTTAATTTCCTGGTTGACCCATTCATTCTTTAGTAGGATGCTCTTTAACCTCCATGTATTTGTGTTTCTTCCAAATTTTCTCTTGTGATTGATTTCAAGTTTTAAAGCATTGTGGTCTGAAAATATGCATGGTATAATGTCAGTCTTTTTGTACTGGTTGAGACCTGATTTGTGACTCAGTGTGTGATCTATTCTGGAGAATGTTCCATGTGCACTCAAGAAGAATGTGTATTCTGTTGCTTTAGGGTGAAATGCTTTAAGTCCATCTGGTCCAGTGTGTCATTCAAAGCCCTTATTTCCTTGTTGATCTTCTGCTTAGATCATCTGTCCATTGCTGTGAGTGGGGTGTTAAAGTCCCTTACTATTATTGTATTATTATCAATGTGTTTCTTAAATTTTGTTACTAATTGGTTTATATATTTGGCTGCTCCCAAGTTAGGGGCATAAATATTTACAATTGTTAGATCTTCTTGTTGGATAGATCCTTTTATTATAATGTAGTGTCTTTCTTCATCTCTTATTACAGTCTTTGGTTTAAAATCTAGTTTGTCTGGTATAAGGATGTGGAGAAAGGGGAATGCTCTTACACTGTTTGTGGGAATGCAAGCTGGTGCAGCCACTCTGGAAAATAGTATGGATGTTCCTCAAAAAGTTAAAAAACAGCTACCCTATGACCTAGCAATTGTACTACTAGGTATTTATCCAAAAGATACAAACATAGTGATGCGAAGGGGTACATGCACTCCAAAGTTTATAGCAGCAATGTCCACAATAGCCAAAATATGGAAAAAACCCAGCTGTCCATCGACAGATGAATGGATAAAGAAGAAGTATATATATACACAATGGATTACTCAGCCATCAAAAAGGATGAAATCCTGCCATTTGCAGTGACATGGATGGAACTAGATGGTATTATGCTAAGCGAAATAAATCAATCAGATAAAGAAGAATACCATATGATTTCACTCATATGTGGAATTTAAGAAACAAAACAGATGAACATAGGGAAGGAAAAATCAAATAAGATGAAAATTGAGAGGGAGGCAAACAAGAAGAGACATGAACTTTAGGAAATAAACAGGATTGCTGGAGGAGAGGTTGGGAGGGAAGGGATAATTCGGTGATGGACATTAAGGAGGGCACTTGATGTAATGAGCGCTGGGGGTTATATGCAACTGATGACTCATTAAATTCTACCTCTGAAACTAATAAAAAAAAGAATAAAAAATGATTATTTTATTTCACTTTCATTTATTCCTGCTGTAACAGTCTTCTTTATGTAGATCAGAGTTTCTGACCTATAACATTTTCATTTTCTTAAAGAACTCTTAACATTTTTTCCAAGGCAAATCTACTCCCCCCAAATTTCTTCAAATTATATTTGTCTAAAAAGGTATTTATATCTCTTTCACTTTTGAAAGACAATTTTGCTGAATACAGAATTCTAGTTTGGTGGGCCTTTTCTCTGAACACTAAGTATTTTACTCCACTGTCTTCTTGCTTACATGGTTTCTGAAGAGAAATATGATATAATCCTTATCCTTGTTCTTCTATAGGTAAGATTTTTTTCCCCCTCTCTGGGTTTTTCAAGATTTTCTTTTGGTCTTTGGTGTTTTTGCAGTTTTATATTATATGCCTAGGTGTACATTTCTTTATATTCATGTACTTCATGGTCTCTGAGCTTTTTGGATCTGTGGTTTGGTGTTTGTCATTAATTTTGGAAAATTCTTAGCCTTTGTTACTTCAAATATTCCTTCTGTTTCTTTCTTTCTTCTCCTTCTGGTAATCCCATTACATATCTGTTACACTTTTTGTAATTGTACCACAGTTCTTGAATGTTCTGTTCCCTTTTTTTTTCTTTGCTTTTGAGATTGGAAAGTGTCTTTTGACATATCTTCAGGCTCACTCATTATCTCCTTGGCGGTGTCCAGTCTGCTGATGAGCCATCAAAGGCATTCCTCATTTCTGTTACAGTGTTTTTGATTTCTTGCATTTCCTTTTGATTCTTTCTTAGGATATCCATCTCTCTGCTTATATTATCCATCTGTTCTTACTTGTTTTCTACTTTTTCTATTAGTGCCCTGAGCATATTAATCATAGTTGTTTTAAATTCTCAGTTTGCTAATTCCAACCATACTTGCCATCTTGGAATACTGCTCAGTAGATAAGAGTGCAGACTCTGGAAGTAGACCGCCTGTGTTTGAATTCTGGCTCTGCTCATCAGCTGTGTGATCTTTCACAGGGTACATCAGTTCTTTCTACCTCAGTTTCTTCATTGGTGAAGTGGGAATACTCACAAAACCTACCTCATAGAATTGTTACGAGAATTGAATGAGCACATGAAAAGCACTTAGGGGGCACCTGGGTGGCTCAGTTGCTTAAGCATCTGACTCTTGATTTCTGCTCAGGTCATGATCTCAGGGTTGTGAGGTCAAGTGCCGCGTTGGGCTCTGTGCTGAGGATGGAGCCTGCTTAGGTTTCTCTCTCCCTCTCCCCCGCCCCTTCCCCCCAGTAAATAAATAAATAAATAAATAAATAAATAAATAATAAATAAATAAAAAGAAAGCACTCAGAATAATGTTTGGCACAAAGTAAGCATTCTGTATGTTAGAGATGATGACAGTGACAAGGACTAGGATGATGATGAGAGCCGTTTGCATCACGTGGCAGCAAGCTCCCATCCAAGGCCTGTTGCCTGTGTGGTCTCCACCGCCTGGAGTGCTTCCCCCTGGATGCCCACACAGCTTGTTCCTCCTGTCCTTCAGTCTCTGCGTGAGTGTCCCCACAGCACTGAGACCTGCCCTGAGCACTGAATATAAACACAGCCCTTCTGCTGCCGCTCTCCCCACCTTACCGGGCTTTGCTATTTTCCGTAGCGAGTATGGCTATGAGACATATTATAGATTTAAGTTGTTGTTTTTTGTTGACTTCCAGTCTCCTTCAGCCTAAATGTAGGCTGCATAAGGGCAGGGTTTGTCTTCAAATTTAAAGAATTAAAATACCTTTAGGGCAGTTTTCTCTAGGCATATAAGGAAGTACCGTGTAGCTCCTTACGTTAAGGTTTCGAAGAATATTTAATGACATTGAGAATTTTTTATCTCGTGCTATCACACCTGTGCGGAAACAGCCACAGACGACAGGGGAGACTAAAGGAGATTGCCTGACTAAAGCAGGATCCACGCGTGCAGGGGACGGCCCGCAGCATGTGCCCAGGGCTGTCTGAGTTCACGGCGTCCTGTCCCGAGCCACAAGTAATGCTTTTTGACTTTCTCTTTCAGTATGAATACTTCAATGCTGTGCTGATAAACGAAAGGGACAAAGATGGGAATTTTTTGGAGCTGGGGAAGGAATTCATCTTAGCCCCAAACGACCATTTTAATAATTTGCCTGTGAACATCAGTCTGAGTGACGTCCAAGTGCCCACGAACATGTACAACAAAGGTAAGACTCACCACTGCCGCTCCTTCTAGAGGGTGGAGAGCAGGGGGTGTGAGGGGCGGCACCAGGTGCTTTGCGGTAGTGTGTGTATGTTTTTTTTTTTTTAAAGATTTTATTTATTTGAGACAGAGAGAATGAGAGAGACAGAGAGCACATGAGAGGGGGGAGGGTCAGAGGGAGAAGCAGGCTCCCTGCCGAGCAGGGAGCCTGATGCGGGACTCGATCCAGGGACTCCAGGATCATGACCTGAGCCAAAGGCAGTCGCTTAACCAACTGAGCCACCCAGGCGCCCGCGGTAGTGTGTGTTTTGAAAAATACGATTACAAGCTGGGTGTGTCAGCATCAGGGGGATAGGTGAGGTGTGCCTGTTCTACCTGGAGTTGGCTTGCTGTTGCCCCAGCTGGTGTTCGCATCAAGCAATCTAACATGTAATCCGGAGGCTGGCAAGCCTTTCCGGTAAAGGGCCAGCTACTAACTAATGTAGGCTTTGCGGGCCATAGCGTCTCTGTTGCAACTCCTCGGCTCTGCAGGTCTGGCACAAAAGCGGCCTTAGACACTGCATCAATCACTGTCTATGGCCATGTGCCAATACAGCTTTTTATCTACCAAAACAGATGGCTGGGTTTGACCTGCAGGCTGTAGTTTATTGACCCCTGCTGTAGTCTTTCCCTCTTCTCTCCCATTCTTTATAATGCTTTTATGGGTTTGGGAGCCCCCCGCCCCGGGTTTCTGGCAGAATCGGCTGTGGTCTTTTCTTAGAGTACAAAGCAGGATGTACCTCCATGGGGCCCCCTGTTTCAGGTTTGAATGTAGAATCCACTCAAATCCAGACTTCGCGTAGACTCTACAGTTCTTTCCTCCCAAATTCTCATCTGCCTGTGAGAGTTGGGATTCTCATGGCCAGGGACGGGGCTCTGGCTTCAGACCGTCTCTGGTTGGCCCCACATTCCATCTCTTACTGGCTGTCCCCTTCGGTGTATCCCCTTGTCTCTTTAGACCGCAGTTTCCACCTACCTAGGATGTGGATAATAATTGTGTCCACTGCGTGGGGTGGTTGTGAGGGTTAAACCACACAAGATGATGTTAATAATGCGTTTAAGTGAAGGATGTTGCCTTCCTTATCCTCACCGTCAGAGAGTAGAATTTTGCTCTGCTTTTTCAGACCTGGGAGGCTTGTAAACAAAGAGCCATCCTCCCCAAAATAAATCAGAAAGCCAAGGCATCTTCAAAGTAAAACACTGCCCCATTGTCTGCCGTCGAGGTTTCAAAAACATTGGGTCATAGTAAGGAATAACATGGAGGACATTAGGAGAAGGAAGGGAAAAATAAAGAGGGGGAAATCAGAGGGGGAGACGAACCATGAGAGACTATGGACTCCAAGAAACAAACTGAGGGTCTTGGAGGGGAGGGGGGGGGGGGGATGAGTGAGCCCAGTGATGGGTATTAAGGACGGCACGTATTGCATGGAGCACTGGGTGTTATACGCAAACAATGAATCATAGAACACTATGTCAAAAACTAATGATGTAATGTATGGTGACTAACATAACATAATAAAATAAAATAAATACAAACAGCAACAACAACAACAACAAAACCATTGGGGGCTGGTTTCCTCCCTCTACTCAGTTTCAGCATCATATCCAGAGTGCTGTGGTCAAGAGAAGAGCTCTAGGTTTGGGTGCCACTCTTCCTCTTGTTGGCTCTGTGATCCTGACCTGGTAACTTTGTTTCCCCAAGCCTCGGTTTCCCATTCTGTAAGAGAGGGATAAGGATACCCCCTCCTTCTGGGGTTAGTGCAAGGCTATGGAGTGATGTGTGCCCAGCCTTAGCAACAGGAGTTGGTCACAGTGCATCTGAGCTGCCATTGTTATTATTGGGAAATACCGGGAAAACACATTGCATTTCTGAGTTATTCTAGGTCACCGTTTCAAGAGCTTGGTCGATGATGAAAGAGTTCCCAACTCACTGGCCGAAACCCTCGTGCTTGTCTTTTGTGGCTGGATCCCTAATGTCTCCCTTCCTAGTTTACCTGTTACCTATCCTTAAAATCCAGAGGAGGCAGCATCCTATCTGTTAACTGCTCTGATGGTTGTCGGGGACCCCATGGTGAACCAGGCACAGCTCCTCCCTCGAGAGGGCCACAGTTTATTTGGGGGAACAGATAGGTAATGAGACCAGTAGAACGCCTTGTGTGTCACCTGCTGGCCACAGTTATAGACAGTGGGGGCAGTGGGAGCTCCAAGGAGGGAGTCTGACCATGTGCTCATGTGGGCAGCCACATATTTGTCTTTCTCTCTCTCTCTCTCTCTCAGAGACAGAGATGTCAATCTGAACTGTCCCTCGTGGGCTCTGGACTGGACTGTATCCTGTGACCTAATCTTCACTTTGGACTCTTCCTTAGGGCAGATCCCTTAAGACCCAAGCCTCAGAGGGCTCAGCTCAACCTCGTCCAGTGCAGTTTGCCCTAGTCCTCCAGGGTGATCCTGTCAGCCGAGGAAGGAAAGCCCCTTCTGTGCAGTGTGGCTGGAAGAGAGCCAACCTCTCCCCATTAAATGCATTCTCAACTGAGGATGAAAAATTAACAAGATTTTACAGAGCAATTTCAGACATAAAACAATTCAGAATGATCTTTTAAAATATGGCAGCTACTTCAAGGTTGCTCCAGCCATTAGGACCATTATAGAGATTTAACTGTACCTTGAGCTTTAAAGGCATAATTGTACCTTTTGATGGCGGCAACACATAAGGGACCAGCCCTGCTATTGGTCACATGGGCTGCAGAATCATGGCTATGAGGCTCGCAGAATCCTAATAGATTGCTTGAGCCATGGAGGTGGGTAATATGTAAAGTCAGCCTCAGCAGCCCTTGTTGGGCCTGCCTACCGCCCCTACCCAGACTCGGTGCTCCCTCAGCTAGGCTGTGGGGTCATGGTCAGCTAGGCTGTGTCTTGTTTCTGCCAAGCAGTGAGTAGCTGCCCAAGGGAGAGAGGAAGGGACTTCAGGAAAATTCCTGTCTCCATTCCACCTAATTCAAACCAGCCTCAAACAGTCTTTTTTTCTTTTCAAGCTGCAGAAATGTATTTCGTGTTAAGAGGACCCGCCGGCTCAGCTCTACTTATTGATGACATGTACTCAGAACACGTGCTCAGAGCTTGGTCGCTGGCTGGCTGTGCCCTTCCCAGGTTAGAAATCTTGCCCCAACAAAGGAAACCAATACAGGGTATGGTTTCTGGGCAGCTTGGACATAACAGAGTGGGTACATAGCAGAGTGGTGTGGTATTTGCTTATAGGAGCTGCAGTGTGCTGTGCTCTTGGGCATAACTTCTGGTCACAGCTGAATGTAGCTGGTAAAATCTACCTGTTTTCTGCAATCTGCCTTTCGCCTCCTCGGCTGGGCCTTGCAACCAGGCCGTTCAGCCAGGTCAGCCTTTTCCTCTGCTTGAGGTGCCTTTCTCGTAGGCACTACAAAAGGCTGGAGCTTCAGAGTTCATGGCACGTGGGCCAGCCGGCCTACTGACCATGAGAATTCAAAGAGCCACACTCCAGAGTCTTGAGAAATGTGTCTTAGGGTCCTCCTGGTGCCCGATGCAGCAGCTTCTTCACGAAACCTCTTCAGTAGATGTTTGCTGAGTGGCTGCTCAGTGCAGCCTGTGACATCTTGCCATCTATCTGTGACACTTCTGTGAAGACTAGCTGCCCCTGCCCCTGGAGCTGTGGACAACTGCACTGCCTCGATGAGGAAAGCATGGGGCATGTTCTTGTGCGAGGACCGTCGATGGTCCGCCAGTGGATTCAGATAAAACTGAGTTCTGTTTTAAGTACTTCCTGGGCTGAAGTGGTGTAAAATTCACACACACATGTGCATACATGGACATGAACACATACCTATGTGTGTGCGTGTGTGCGTGTGTCTGTATCTGTGCATGTGTGTTTGTATATGTGTGATGAAACCTACCCCTTTATTCCCACATGCACCTCTGTGCACCCAGATGAGAGCCCCTCTTCTCGTTCACAGTATACCTTTCTCTTTCCTCCCTGATACCCCATTTCTCTCCATTTCTGTTATCCCTGCCTCCCCTTTCCTGCTTACCCAAATGCTCTTCTCAAAAGCCAGCTCAGGAAACCTCTTTCATTCACTCTCTTGTTATGTGACTTTGGTTTATTCCTTTGTTCTAGCATTGCTTTGTTCCAGAAGTCCATTGCATGCTTTTTTTTTTTTTTTTCTTTCCTTTTCCACTTGGAGTTTTCTGAGGGCAGGGGACTCTGCTGGTTCAACCTGGTGCCCCACTTTGTCCCAAGCACCATGCTCTTTACTGACTGGCTTTTCTTTTTTTTTTTTTTTAATATTTTTATTTATTTATTTGACAGAGAGAGACACAGCGAGAGAGGGAACACAAGCAGGGAGAGTGGGAGAGGGAGAAGCAGGCTTCCCGCGGAGCAGGAAGCCCGATGCGGGGCTTGATCCCAGGACCCTGGGATCATGACCTGAGCCGAAGGCAGACGCTTAACCGACTGAGCCACCCAGGCGCCCCTTGACTGGCTTTTCCAGAGACGGGGGGAAGAGCTGGGGGATGCCAGTGTCCGTGCCTCCTGGGCTGTGAGAAGTCAAGCCTGGCTGTAGTGTTCCCGTGGGGTTTGCAAGCAACGAAAACATATCCTGGCTGATTTAAATGGAAAAGAAACTTTTTGAAAGGGCATTGGGTGGCTCACAGACTCTCCAAGAAAGCTGGAGAATAAGGCTTGGAAAATGGTGGGGAAGGAGGGCGACCAGGCATTTTCATCCTGTCCTCTCTGGACTACATGCCACCTCCGGGCTGGTAGACGGGGAGCCATTTTTCTCCAGTGCTTGGAGCCCAAGAACTGGAAATAGACCAGAATTTGGACGGTAAGCCTCTGCTTCTATCTTCTCTCATAGCTGCTGCAGAACAGAAACAGGCATTCTGTGATTCTGTGTTTTTACGGTTTTTGGCTGCTAACCTAAGGGTTTTCCCCTTACTTCCTTGTCCCACCTTGCTCCCCCACCTTCCTCCTCCCCATCACGGTGACATAACAGTGCTGCTGCCAAGACAGAAGACCTGGTGATCATGGTGGGATAGAAAAGGTGATGGGTTACAAATGTGCCCATAGATAATAGTAAGCACTAATCACTCTGTAATTTGGCTGGGCGGTTAGTGGGGAGGAAAAGAAATCTGTAGCTTCTGAGTATTTTTAGACCCGGGAGAAGAGAGACAGAGGGAGTTGCTTCTTTCTCAGCAGTTTTAGGCTGGATAAAGAAAAACATGAATTTTAGAAGTTAGTCGGTTTAAACTTCTGCATCATTGAGAGGGGTTAGGCAGTGTCCTTGCCTCTGTTTTTCAGATGAAGAAACTAAAGGTCAGAGCAGAGGGGCATCTGGGTGGCTCAGTCCGTTAAGCGCCTGCCTTTGGCTCAGGTCGTGATCTCAGGGTCCTAGGATCTAGCCCCGCGTCGGCCTCTCTGCTCAGTGGGGAGCCTGCTTCTCCCTCTTCTTCTGTCCCTCTCCCTTCCCCACTCATGCTCTCTCTCTTGCTCTCTTAAATAAATAAATAAATAAATAAATAAAATCTTAAAAAATAAAGGTCAGAGTAGCACAATCTGACTCACTCCAGGTCCTACAGGTAGGAAGGCTCATGACAGGGTAGACCTCGATTTTCTGATGAGGAGTCCAGCTAGCTGGACATGAGCACTGAGAGAAGAAGGACCAGGTTCCTCAGGATCCCCTGTGTCTGCGGCTCAGTTACTTCCTGGACACTTTGGGATATAGGAATTTTTTGCTCAGGCTGAGAACTTCAGTCCGAGCCCCATCACCAGCCTTCCTCTGAAGCTCTGAGTCTCCCTGGGCACTGTCAGGGCACAGGGCTCCACTGTCGTGAGACCCCAGAACCTGCTCCAGAGTCTAGTCTCTGGCCACTCTCTGGCTGGCCTTTCTCTCTCTTTCCTCCATGACACGTGGCCTAATAATTTCAATGACCCGAGGTTCCTGCATGAGCTGGGGGGAGCTGCTGACTCAGGCAGCTTCTACATATCAGTCCTGCAAACATTTTTGGACCCCCAAAATACAAAGGCTCCAAATGTTGGCTTAGGACAGAAAGGGGGAGATAGCAGGGAGAGGTGGACTGCCTGGCAGGGGTAGGAGAAGGTTGAACTGCAGGACATGACCTAGGCCACCCCTTCCTCTTCTTGACTTCACCCAGCAGAGTGCCCAGTCAGACAGACTAGACTGCAAAGTTCTCCTGTGTGTGACTGGGGTGGGGGGCAGGGGGAGCACAGCCCCTGAAAATGAAAACAGGCCTAGGGAAAGGGAGAACCATAACCCTCACTACAGAGCCCATGGAGTCAGTCTGTCTGCTACAATCTAATGGGTTCTTCTAAGAAGCCCAGGGAAGGGCAGAGGTCTGGGGAGGCAGACTTGGGTCCCTTGCTCAGAAGCAGAGTATGTGTGCTGCTGTAGGGGATGGGCAAGATTGCTGGGTTAGGGTTTGTCAGATGTCTCACCCTATTTTTCAAATGTTGGGTTTGATAAATCGTAAAACACGCTTTGCCAAGCACTTCTCCCCTTAATTACAAGTGTATATTTTAAGGGAAATTTAATTCATATGTTTCTGATTTGTTTACACGGAAATCATTAAAATGTTGTCTAAGAGCCATTTGATGTGCAAGAAGGCGCATGAACCTTTTAAGGAGTGATGGTACAAGTGACATCACCACGACGGTAACAGAGGCTGTTCCTGACTTTGCTCCCCATCATGAGAACAACTAATGTGTATTCAAGAACAAGACACCACTGAGAGAAACCTAGAAGCGGAGGTGAGGCAGAAGCCCCCCCTTCACCACAGAGACCAAGGCAGACAGCATTAGGGGGTAGGAGAAGCAGCTACACAGCGACCCCATTTCCCTTCCCCCAGGCCAGTGCAGCACACAGCCAAGAGGTCCCCCCTGCACCTCCACTTCCTGCAGCCAGAAAAGGGAGCCCCAGGGGTGATCGCCAACCTTCCCTGGCATTGTGGGTCACTTTGTGGGAGCCCCTACTCTGATCTCACACCACAGGGATTGCAGGGGACTCTTGGGGCCCAGGCCCTGGGAATCTGACTGTGATGAAGAAGGGGAGGGGCTGGCCACAGCTCCTGGAAGCTGTGTTCAAGAGGCAGGATGGCAGAGCTGATCCCCCCGCCCACCACCCCCCCAGCCCGAGCGAATCCAGTACTGAGCATGCAGGCTCCCCACGCTATCCACATGCAAGAAGACGATTCATAGCCAAGGCTGAGGTAGTTCCCGGCCCCTCCTATCCTGAGAGCCTGTTTGGGAAATTGAGAGTAGTCTGCATTGCCCCCCCGCCACCCCCCTACCCAGGCAAGGGGGCTGAGACATAGCCCCACCCACCATGGAGGCCCCATCTGACCGGGGGCTGGTCATGACTCCTGGACGCTGTGGCCCAGCGGCCCTCAAGCTGAGAGATGAGCAGACAGAGCGAAGCCAGGGGCCCTGTGCAGCCAGGAGCTGGGGTGTCATAGGCTTGCGTTGAGACAACAAAGAGCTTTACTGGTTTTGGAGCCACTTCTCCCACTGCGTTCTGGCAGGGAATCTACTTTGTAGCTGTGACCCTTGCTGGTTCCAGTCTCCAGCCTGTCTGCCCGGGGAACCTAACAGAGCACAGGGGAAGCTCCGGGGCCCATTCAACAGCCCGACGCTTGGTGGCGCTCAGAACAGAAGAGCACAGCCCGGGGCCTCTCCCCTGTCTCCAGAGCAGACCTGGTGGCCTCCCCTAATCAGGGAATTCCGTGCACACTCAGGCCCGATCTGGACCCCCAAACAATGAGCTGTACATGCTCTGGGCCGAGGCCTGATACCCAGCCAGGGCGTGGGCAGCTAATTCGTAGCCCCACCTCATCCTGAATATAGCGCCCAGTCCCGACCATCCTGTCAGCCCCACCAGAGAATCCAGGCCACTGCGGAGCCCATCCTATAGCCTCCCTTGGGTGGGGGAGGTAAGGCAACGGTCCTGCCCAGCTGTTCTCAGCCAGGCACACTCGTGTCCCTGTCCTCAGAGTTGCCTTGCCTAAGAATAGACCATAATAGCAGGTCCCACCTGCCCAGACACATTACCAGCAGACACATCCAGAAACCCATGCTGGGCTGACTAGTGAAGAGCTGTGCCTGCCAAGGTAAACCTGCAAACTCTGGAAGACACGCACCACTGCTCAAATGCACAGGTACCAATGGAAGGAATCAAGGATCATGAAAAATCAAATGGATCTTAGCTGAACCTATTGCGCTAATCATCTCACAGTGAACCATCGTGCTGTACGCCTTCAACGTATAGAGTGAAGTGTGTGAATTATTTCTCAATAAAACTGTGGAAAAGGGGAGAGAAAAAGGGAACCAAAAAGAAAATGAAAGCCGTGCTTAGAACTTGTTTCTTCTTTGTTTCTTTTCTCTTTGTGTGTGTGTGTATATGAGAAAGAGAAAGAGACAGAGAGAGACAGATAGACTCCAGGATGTCAGAAACAAATTTGGACTCCAAATGTTTTATTTTCTCCTCAGAATTCTGAACTGAAGCTTTCAGAATCGGCTTGAATCTTGCTTTCATGCGTATCTCCCTGCCCTGGCTGAGTGTGGTGGTGCTGTGGCCATGAATTTGAATCAGGTGTCAAGATCAGAAGGGCAGGTCTGGACACACTGCTTTGGTCCTGGGGAAAGACCTTCCCCCCGCATGGCCCCTTGGCTCCTGCCGTCCTCAACAGGACCTGGTGAACTTTCCCAACCCCTGTCTCGTCAGTGCGAGAACGACAGGACCAAAGCATTTGGCAAGATACCCACCAGATAATGCCGCTGCCGAGATTCCACAGCTGTCACCCCGAAGTCCTCACTGTTTCTGTCTTCTAATTCAGAAATTACATTTTCATGTCATAGAATAACTAACTCTGTCTTAACATTCAGGGTACGAGTGGCTGACTTCAGGTTCTTTTAGCAATTCCTTCACAGGTCTCTGTGTGTGTGTGTGTGTGTGTGTGCGTGCGCATGACACCAACCTAGGTTTGCATAGATGTGCATGTGTGTATGATGGGTTTGTGTCTATATTTTCTCAGAAGTGGTGTTAGTGGAAGGAGGGTGTCCTCTGCCCGCAGTGGCCCCTTAATGCTTAGGCTTATGCTTAGCCCAGAAGTTGTACTTGTTGAATGAATGAGTGAATGAATGAATGAATGAATAAACCGATGAGTTGATTCCTCTGTACTGAGCACCTTAGCTGCATCATTATCTGCAACTACTCCATGTGCTGCAGGCACTGGGGGACCGCCGTCCTTCACAACCTAATAAGAAGGAATCTGGAGGCACACCGTCCATGGCCTCCGTGATAGAGTCCGGTCTGGCACGCTATAAACAGGGTAAAACTCAACCCATGACTTTGGGTGTTAGTGGGCAGTTTCCTAAAAAGCAAGTAAGGGAGTTTATAGCCCCTGCCTGAGGCTCTCCGGAACACTTCGGTATTCCTCCGGTTTCCTTCGCTCTGGGCACTGACCCAGGCAGAAGCCACTGTCTCCATTCTGGTCCATTCCTAGGCTCATTCCAGAGCCATCAGGCTGTCTTGCATCACAGCTAGGACCACCAGCTTGGTGGACTAGGGGAGAGCACTGAACTCAGCAAGTCTCAGTTTCCCCATCCATAAGGTGTGGAGTGCCCCTTGGAGGATTATCGGAGGTAAAGGTGCAGTGCCCAGCACAGCGCTGGACACACACAGACACTTGATTGGACACACTTTGGCTCTTGGAACCAAAGCAATTTCCAGCTCCCTGTCCCGTAGTTGGGTTCCTGATGTGGGTCTGCCCCAAAACCCAGGCACAGCCTCGCCCTTCTCTTCAGCTTTGTTTGTAGGATGAAGTGCAAACACACCCACAAACGGACGCCCGTTTACCACCCTCCTCACCCTGGTCATGGTCTTAGGACTCCAGTTTTCCCAACAGCCTTCCCTTAGGCTCTGCCCTCCACCCCAGTCTGCTCTCCTCGCACCCTCTGGCCGGGCTTGTCCTTTCCTGAGAGCTTCACTGGTGCCCTGGCCTTTCCTTCTAGCCTCAGCCTTCCTCTCTGGAACAGCGACCTGTCCTTATGTCCCACAGTGTTGTGCTTTCTTTTTCATTTGGCTCTCTCTCCTGGAACTTGAAGATAGGGGCTGTTTTGTTTTGTTTTTCCATCCCCTTGGGAACCCAGCAGAAGGGATGGAATAGGAAAGATTATCCATTGAACTGAACTGAGTCCTATATTACCATATTACTACCTGAATCCTGAATCCTGCATTACTATATTACTTTCTGAATCCTATATTATTATATTACTTCCTGAATCCTACTTTACTACATTACTACCTGAATCCTACATTGCTGCATTACTACCCGAATCCTACATTGCTGCATTACTACCCGAATCCTACTTACTGCATTACTACCTGAATCCTACATTGCTACATTACTACCTGAATCCTACATTGCTACATTACTACCTGAATCCTACTTTACTACATTACTACCTGAATCCTGCTTTACTACATTACTATATGAATATTGCTTTACTTCATTACTACCTGAATCCTACATTACTACATTACTATATGAATATTGCATTACTACATTACTACCTAAATCCATCATGACATTACTATATGAATCATGCATTACTACATTACTCCCTGAATCCTACATCACTACATTACTCCCTGAATCGTGCATTACTATACTACTTCCTGGATCCTATGTTACTATATTACTTCCTGAATCCTAATTTTCTACATTGCCACTTGCATCCTACATTACTACAGGTCATCACAAATGGATTGGTGTGTGGGTTTTTTTTTCTTCTTCTTATTGGTCTGTCCATTCTACTTCTTTTATTTTATTTTTTTAAATTTTAATTTATTTTTTATTTTTTATTTGCGAGAGAGAGAATGAGAGACAGAGAACATGAGAGGGAGGAGGGTCAGAGGGAGAAGCAGACTCCCTGCTGAGCAGGGAGCCCGATGCGGGACTCGATCCCGGGACTCCAGGATCATGACCTGAGCCGAAGGCAGTTGCTTAACCAACTGAGCCACCCAGGTGCCCTTGTCCATTCTACTTCTATTTGACTTTGATTTTTGGGAGGGAGTGTTGCTTTTGAAGACAATAGTTTTAGATGTATGCTTAATAAAATAATAATTCCATGGTCTTTTAATTTATTTGTATTTGTAATCTCTCTTTTTTTCCCTGAATAATAGAAATTGAGATGGAGGCTTGCAATGGGATAGGAGCTGAATCTGGGCTAAGAGGAATTCTAAAAGCCGTGTCCAGGCAGTAAAGGACAATGTAAGAACAGGAATGATTGCTAATAGTGGTTTTTTTTTTTTTTTCACCTAGTGTCTCCACATTTGTGAAATGTCACAGTAATCGTAGAGAGCCAGAGTTGGTAGGTGATTTGCTTTAAAAAAATTTAATGGCTTAGAGGGAATTCAGTCATTCCTATGATAACATCACTCATAGGAGCTTGCTTTCTGATCTGTCTTCTATTGGGAGGGAGAGCGGGGACCACCTGCATCATTCTGGAAATGATAGCAGGGGTGTTGCAGCCTGGGCTGACAGTCAGATGTGTTCTAGGAAGGAAAACGGGGTAGGAACCGCTGTCCCTGGACTGATGCAGCCAACCTCAATATGCCACAGGTCCCCAAGAGTGAGAAAGGGACCACCTTGCTGGAAATGCATGCCAGGTCTCCAGGATTTGGGAAGAACAGGGGAGACATGTGGATATGTGGATAGTCCTACAGTTGCTGCTGGTATCCTCAGCAGCCCTCCCTGGGAGGCACTGGGTCAGGGTGGGTCTTGTTCAGGGGCATGTGGTCTGAGTGTGAATGTGACAGATGCTTGTTGCCTCAGTACTGACCCGGGCCACCATCCGTAAAGTAGGCATTATGGCAGCACCTATCCCCCGCGGGTTTGCAAGGATTTAATGAAGCACTGTTCAACCATCATCACTGCAGCTAGTTATGTTGTAAAAGCTTACTAAGTGTCACCTTTGTTAGTATCATTGTAAGAACAATATACATGGAACATAAAGAATAGGGCAGAAGGGGCGCCTGGGTGGCTCAGTCGTTAAGCATCTGCCTTCAGCTCAGGTCATGATCCCAGGGTCCTGGGATCGAGCCCCGCATCGGGCTCCCTGCTCAGCGGGAAGCCTGCTTCTCCCTCTCCACTCCCCCTGCTTGTGTTCCTGTTCTCGCTGTCTCTCTCTGTCATATAAATAAATAAAATCTTAAAAAAAAAAAAAAGAATAGGGCAGAGGATCATAGGGACAGGGAGGGAAAATTGAATGGGAAGAAATCAGAGAGGGAGACAAACCATATGAGACTCTTGACCCCAGGAAACAAACTTGAGGGTTGCTGGAGGGGAGGTGGGTGGGTTGATGGGATAAATGGGTGATGGGCATTAAGGAGGGCACGTGATGTGATAAGCACTGGGTGTTATACTGAACTGATGAATTATTGAACGTTATACCAAAAACCAATGATGTGCTATACCTTGGCTAATTGAATTTAAATTAAAAAAAAAAGTTTAAAAAAAAAAAACAAAAAAAAAAAAAAAAAAAGAATGATATTGAAAAGTCCACAGTGATGTGGTTTCTTCCTGGAAATATCTCTCACACTGAATAAGGTAACATTCTCTTTTCTCCTGCACCTTGCAAACCCTTTTATTACTGGAGTTTATATCAAGAAATTCAATGAATAGCAACAGTGTGGAACCAGAGTTGCTTGTGGGTGTCAGAAGCCAATGAGCACCTTCTGTAAGCAGTGGGATCCCAAATCTCACACCTGCCCTCCTCTCGCTCTTCATGTTCAGACACACGGGCAGCCTCTGTCAGTTCAGGTCCTACTGCTCAGGCTGCTGGGAACCTTGGTGTCCATGTCGGTTGTCAATGTCAATTATAGGGCTTCAAATAATGCTCTTTGCTTTTCCTTTTGTCTGGGACCCAGGACTCTCAGGAGGGCACTACCCTTGGCAGGGGCATGAAGGAAGCCTTCTTCCTTTTCACTTCTCGCACCCTCTTTGTAGCTCCAAACTAATGGCAACTTCTGTCCAGGATGCACTACCCATTGTCCTTGGAGACACTCACCTGCTCATTAGTCCACGATGTCTCCCTCTATCGGTTTTCACCCTCTAAATACCGTGCTATGTGCAGGCCACAAGCATGATCTAATACAATCCAGTCCTACCCACAACTCAGTGAAGCAGGAGCCCTCCTTGTTCCCATTTCACAGATGAGAATACTAAAGCTTTGGGACCTGCTGAGGATGACTCAACTGGTAAGATGGGTGAGTCAGCAGGCAACCCTGACACTGACTTCACAACCACTGGGATCCCTGCCTCTTTATTCTGTGTCCTGCGCACGGCCGATGCTCCCCATCCGCTGTGCCCGAGTGTTCCGTTGGCTGCGTCATGCCTGTTTATGGGCGCACTTCCCATGTGCAGCAAGTGGAAGGCCCTGTTTTGTCAAAGCATGCTATTTTCTTCTCAGCGCGCAAAAATCCATCATAAATGAAAACTAGTCTTATTTTACATAAACACTCCCAATCTCTTCCCCTGATCAAAATAAATGTTGCGGCAGAAAGTCTTTTTTAAAATGTAAAGCAAATTCTACATCAGAATGTCAGTGGGTACCAACTGCTCACATGTTGGGGATATTTCTGTCAGGAGATGAGACAATTCCACATTTAATCCTGCAAACCTGCTTCACCAGAATGCGCACCAGGGAGGAAGGAGGTAATGATTCACAATGCAGAAAGTCTCTTCGCCTCACCAGAAAGATCCCTGTGTTCAGGAGAAGCACCTTCCTCCGCTGTAGTGGCTGGAGCGACATTTGCAGAGCTGGGCTCAGGGGACCCCACCGCCATATATTGATTTAATAGACATCCACAGAGCACGTCTTGGGTGCAGACCTAATGCGTTAGCATGAGGAGGTGTGGTGATGAATGGGCAGATGCTTTCCATTCTCTCGTGGAGCTTAGAGGCCAGCAGGGAGGCAGATGGGAAGTAAGCACACCACTGAACGTTTGAGGAAACCAGCGGGCTGCTGGGGAGGGGGTTGTGGCTCGACGACAACGTGGCCCAGAGTGGAGGGACACGCTGGGCCCAGGGTGGTCTAGGGATGGGGGATGGCCATGATCAGAGGGCATTTTCCTGAGGAAGGATGGGTAGGAAATGATTTGGCCAAGGGCTGGGATGGGAGGGGTTGCACAATACATTGTTAAGGGACCCTTGAAAAAAATGTTTTGGGATGAAACAAGGGAAGGAGATGCCGTGTAATGCTTGGTGGTCAGCTACGTGCATGAGATACTCAAGGAACATGTGTTTCTACCATAGAGAAGGCCATTTAGTTGTATGAGTCTGCTCTCTCCAGACTTACTTGATTCTTTTATCCCCCTACCATGGAACAGACATTATCTCAGAAGGCATGGGATTCCCTGGGATTAGGAGACTCTGGAGAACTGGAGCTCTGTGTGCTCAGGTAGAAGGGCCCAGAAGTACACCCACAAGTGATCAAGATGAGGAGGAAAAGATGTGGAAGAAAACGCATAGTCCAATTTGTGTGTGTGTGTGTGTGTGTGTGTGTGTGTGTGTGTGTGTGTGTGTGTGAAGGATATACATAAAGGGCTGTATACACAGAACATTTCTGGAGGCATGTACAAGAAATTAAAGTGCTTACTTTCCACTTTCCACCTTTCTGTTCAGTTTGAATGTTTTATCATGAACATGTGTATTTTTGGAGGGAATGAAAAGCAAAAGAACAAAAGAACTTGATTTACAAAAGCTACTCATCTACAAGCAATTTTCAGGTGCATGGGAAAACACCTGCGTGTCAAATGTTACTGGCTTTCCCGCTGATGGTCCTTCTGGCTTCGAGGTGGCCATGGTTGATGATGGTTTTGTTTGAGGCGGGAAGACTGTTGAGTATGCCGTGCATGGACGCTGCCTTCGCTGGAGGTTGTAGTTAGTGTCATATTGTGTCCTGATGGTGGCAGTGGTTATTTTCATACAAATGATGTTGGCCTAGGAAAAGAGAAATGGGCTCCCTCTAATGTGATTCCATAATACTCCAGTCACCCACTGACGGGTGTTACAGACATGGGGATGCCCTGCCTCAAATATGAAGAACATTCTGCACTTGGAAAAGAAATGTGTCAGTGCTTCCAAGGGTCAGATGGAAAACCGGGATTAGAAGTGAGGGTTTCTGGTTTCCAGCCAAAGGCAGGCGGCGTGCAGTCTCGTTTTGTGTTCTCTCATTGGCATTATCTCAGATAATTTGCAGAAGGGCCATGGAGATCAGCTGTCTCTGGGCTTCAGTGGACCCTTCAGAGGTGAGGAAGTACCTGGTAGAGGCCCAGGGCTAAGGTGGGTAAAAGCATATCCCAGCCAGTCCCTGTTGCTTTACCCTCTGTGTCAGGCCCCCTCGACAAGCCTGATCTGCATCGATGACATGTGTCATGGGGGACTGGGGCCAGAGGTGGCATCTTCACTACCTGAAGTATGCCTGACAGCAGAGGGAGGCCTTGGGGACAGGACCCCCACTCCCAGGTGTATACTCTGCTCAGGTTCTCAAAACGCTTGCTAGTGAAAGCTGTCATGTCCACAAATTTGGGCCTTAGATATTTTGGGTGGATTTCTAGTAAAAATGGCCTTGGTTACCTTACTTATTTTTCAACATATCATTCTCTGTGCAAGGGGGGCAGTTCCATTTTATAATCTCCAAGGGCCGCCGTCTTGTATCCTTGCAGTTTGAAGTGGGAGAGCTACTTTTCTGACCTTATTCTCTCTTTTTCCCCCTCTTACTTCATGGTGGTACAATTCCTGAGTGTTCTCTCCCTCCTCAACTGCCGCTACCCTGTTTCATGTGCACCTGTAGATATTTGCATATCTCCATATGCAGATAGGCACAGCACACTGTGACTATACCTTTTGGCAGATAGTTTAATCCACATCTCAGAGAGATCGAAGCCATGCAACTCTACATGTTGGAACCCGGACTGGAGTTAAAAAGTCTTTCAGCTCACGGGGTGCCTGGGTGCTCAGTTGGTTAAGTGTCCAACTCTTCATTTCAGCTCAGGCTTTGATCTCAGGGTCTTGATCTCAGGGTCATGAGTTCAAGCCCCGAGTTAGGCTCCCACCATGGAGACTACTTAAAAAACAATTCTTCCAGCTCACAATCTGGGCTTTTTTCACTAGAGCTTGAAGCAGAGCCTCTGTTGTTGAAACTGTGTGGACATGTCTTCACTCGGGTCTATTTTATTCAAGGCACAGTGCTGGGTTCAAGGAAGTTGGATCATTCTCATCCTTCAGAGACTTTTCTTGGGTGGGGTTTCCTGTCCTCCATTCACTGCCATCAAAGGCAGAATGGGGGATGGGAAATAGCAGGGCAAAGTGCTTCGGGAAACCAGATGAAGCAGGGATGAGGGGCTCGCTGTTGGGGGGAAGGTTCAGGACCAGTCAGATGCCCATGAAGGGCCAGCATTAGGGAGATGGTGGATTGGTTTCCTTGGCGGAGCAGGAGCCCTGAGAACAGGGAGGACCTGGTTGTGCCCTTCTAAGGTGCACACAGAATGGGCTGCTGGTTTGCTTTTTCACAAACCAGACTTTAAAGAATGTCTAGTAACTGTTTGCTCAATAAGGTTTGACAGTGTTCCTGGAATAATCTCTTGGATTTCAAGAACAGGTTGTCACACTCTCTGTTCTCATCTCTTTAGCCACCTCCCTGCCCTGGTCCCTTGGCAGCACCTTCTTCAGGATCCTTCCCCATCCTTTACTCATGAGTCATGGAGTATCTGCCTTCACAAGATATCTGTATGGCTCGAATGGATCAACTTAGAAGGCTTTATTCTTTTTTTAATTGCCAGTTTACTCTCCTTCCAAAGATTTTCAGTAAAAAGGTGGCCAAATCATCCTTTTCCCCCGAGCCCAAATGGTCTTGCCCTTCTTGCCCCATCCTCTCTTTTGTGAACTGAGTCTAGCAAATGGCTGAGTGATATTCATATGCTGCCAAAAGCACAGTTAAATTTTAAGTACTCTTTGGAGCTATGGTGATGAATGAAAAGAAGGACTCTAAAGAATAGGACTGCCGGTTTTGTGTGCAAGAACCACGGAACTCACAGAGAAGTTTCATTCTCATCATTCCTTTTGAGGGAAAAACCCAACAAGTATCAACATAAGCTCCATCAAGACGCTCCTGTTTCCCAAGGAATAACAATAGATAAGTAGGACAGCAGTAGCCTTGTCTGTGTGCTGTGAGCACATGCTGCATGAAGCGCTCTGTCTATATTTCTCCCTGGATGCGCACAGCCACCCCCATGAGCAGGAGACAATCAAGTGGTGGGTCAGTGGATGGACCGCGATGCCAAACAGCCATGTTAGAATCAAGGCTCCACCGCTCAGCTGCTGTGTGATTTCAGGCAGCATATTTAATCACTCTGTGTCTCAGGGGGAGAATAACTATACCCAACTCAGTACAAGTTGAAGTTTTTGTGAGGACTAGATGAGAGAGAGACAGACAGATACTCTGGCATATAAGAAGGGTCAACAAGTATTAGCCAACATTATGACCACTGATCACCCATGTTACAGATCAAAAGACTGAGGCTCAGGGAGGGGAAGTTACTTGTCCAAGCCTGAATTCAGATCCAGTTCTGCCGGACTCCAAAGTCAGTTGTCTTATCTGCCAGGCTTTCGTGAGCACTGCGAATCTCCCAAGAGAGGGGCCTGGGGGAAGCCCAGCACCCAGGCTGCTCCTCACTGACAATGAGCCTGGTCACAACTGGATCAGGAGGGCTCCATGGCTCGTCCTCCATCACAGTTTCTGTAGCCAGGCTGACCTGCAGCCAAGGAGCATCAGTGTGGCTGAGTTGGTGGTTTGAATGTTGGAACGATGTGTGGAGTTGGTAACTAGCCCTGAGAGCTGGGGCTTCTGCCCATCGTACCTGACTGGCACCTGCCAGGTTACAGACACTGAGTATCACCCAGGTGTAGTGGCTCTGCATTCCATTGGCTGCAGTTTAACATGGCTCACTGGCAGTGACCTCAGCAGTGGATAAATGTGTGTCTTCTCCTGGAGCCCTGGGGGCTCTCACTCTCCTCTGAGGGGTCCAGGCCTCTGTGTCATTTCTCCTGAGGTACCCCTGAGAGGAGTGAGAGAGGATGGGAGGGACTGGGAGGGGGGAAGGAGGGAAAAGGGAGAGAGGATGGGAGGGACGGGGACAGAGGGGAAGGAGGGAAGAGGCAGAGGGTCCATGCCAGGCTCCCCTTGGCCTCAGCCACCTGGCTAGTCATTTTATTTTATTTTATTTTATTATTTTATTTTATTTATTTTATTTTATTATTTTTATATTTTTTAAAGATTGTATGAGAGAGAACATGAGCCCGGAGGGTGGGGCTGAGGCAGAGGGAGAGGGAGAGGCAGGCTCCCCGCTGAACAGGGAATCCGAGGAGGTGGGGCTCGATCCCAGGACCCCTGAGATCATGACCTGAGCTGAAGGCAGACACTTAACCGACTGAGCCACCCAGGCATCCCCTGGCTAGTTATTTTAGTGGCTGGTATTATTGATAGTCTGACTCCAGAAATGTTCTCCGCTTATCCTGACACACTTCATTCCAGAATTGAGATTTCTTTCCCCCTGTAGCTCATTCTACAGAGTTTTAAGAAGAAGATACGACCAGAAGTTGTTTCAACTGTCAAGATATGAAATATCTTTTGACACTTTCACCCATTGTTCCCCTCCCAAGTCTCACTCAAGTTAATAAAAAAGGAGACAGGACCAGGGGTTTGGTGTTTATTTTTTAGTTATACAGGAAAAGCCACCTTCTTCCTTCAGTTTCAGAGTTGCATAAAGCACTTGGAAATGACATTTATTAGCTAATATTAGGAATTAACAAGTACATTGCCACTTGAGCAAAAAAAGGATGCAGAGGATGCGGGTGGAAAACTAATGAGTTGGCCTGGTTGCAGTTGACCTGGCTCCAAACCAGTGTGTCTTCGGGAGGGGCATCTACCTGCCAGCTTCCGTCGGGCGACATGCGTGAGGAATGAAATGCCAACACGCATTTGCAGCGTGGATGTTATGAAGGTCAGTTGCTCCACCCTTGCCAAGTTACCACTGAAGAGGGATGCTCCTCAGGGGCCATTTATCAATTAGAGGTTCATTTCCAGGTGTTAGCCATGGGGACTCTTGCTATGGAAAGGGGCTTCATAGATGGGACCACCATCAGCCCGGATACAATCGGGTGGACACTCCCATCTACCCTCCAGGATCTCTATATGCTCTTGGTCATACGTACTAGTGTTTGAAAGGCAGGGATGACCCTTTTCAGGGAATCAAAATCTAGAGACTAGCAGACCCACACCAGAGTGAATCTGAGATGAAGTCAACCTTCCAACGGTCTGGTGTGGAGTCTATGCTGAGCTTTGTCCCCTTTGCAGATAATGCATTAACGAAGATAATGTGTTTTTCCCATTTTAAGCAGTCTCTTTCCTTAATAAATAGCTTAATCATAGGGGATACATAATACACTTTCGGGTTCTTCCAGAAAGAGCTTTATCTTCCATTTCCAGGCCAATAGCATATATTTCTGGGTAATGGATGGCCAAGTTAGGAGGAACTGTTTCAGAGATCGTTTGTCTCTGGAGGGATGTGTATTATATGAGCTCAGCCGACAGAAATCTAAGTCAGACATTCTGTTGACAAAGGATGGAGATCAGGGGCTGATTTTAAATGGGTAGTGATTATTAACTTATTTGGTGCAAAGTACAACTGTATGTTGGCGCTGAGCTGCTTAAGCAAAGGCCACTGGGGGCTTGTCCAGCCTCAGATGGTGGAGGGAAGATTCCTGGCGTCAGGGCAATGCCAGCCAGGAAGTGAAGCAAGGGGTTTGAACACATCTCTTATGTGTTGGTGTGTCTGAGTTAAAAATAAAAATACCAGGATGAGGGGTCTCAATACTGTGGAAGTTGCAATGGCTAGCAGCGAGGAGGCTGGTCCACGGAAGTCCACGTGAAATTCCTAAGGGTTTCAGTACATGTACAGTACATGTGAAGCATCTGATAGTTCAGGAATGCCCCATGCAGTCCCCCCTGCCTCTCTCAGATGGCAACACACTCAGCGACCATGAAGAGGTAATTGTCTTCCATGTGAGGAGCTGGCCTGGCACTTGTCCCAGCCTGAGAGCCAAGGGGTCAGTGTCTGGGCCCAGCAGCTGGAGGACTGGACTGAGCGTTGAATCTGAGAAGCAGATGAGGCTGGGGCTTCACGACACTTCCATGTCGTTGGCCCAGACCCATGAGCAGTTTACAAAGCCCAGAAACGACTCAGTCCAGAGCCAGCAACATGAAGGTATAAAAGAACCAGAAGTAACCTTCCCCGTGCTCTACAGAGAACCTGGGGACACTGGGCAGCACACGGTGGGGAGGTGATTCTCATCTCAGACATTTCACTGATCACAACCACTCAGCTTCCTTAAAACAACACAACCAACAACAGTTTTATTGAGGTACAGTTTGCTGATTCAAACTGTACACTTCTGTGTTTTTAATATATTCACAGAGTTGTGCAGCCATCACCTCAGCCAATGTTAGAACATTTTCATTACCTCAGAAAGAAACCCTGTACCTTTGGGCATCACCCACCTATTCCCTTCCCCCTTCCTCCCAGCCTGAGCCACCGCTAGTCTGTGTCCCTTCTCTATAGATTTGCCTTTCTTGGGCATTTCATATTATTGTAATTCTATAATACGTGGTCTTTTGTGACTGGCTTATTTCACTTAGGATTTTTTCGGGATCCTTCCATGTTGTAGCATGTGCCAGTCTTCATTCCTTTTTAGGACTGATAACATTCCTCTGTAGCAGAGACTACAATTTGCTTATCCATTCGTCGGTTGATAGATATTTAGGTTGCTACGCCTTTTGACTGTTATGAATAATGCTGCTGTAAATATTCAAGTACAGGTTTTTGTGTGGATATGTTTTGATTTTCCTTGGGTACATGCTTAGGAGTGCAATTGCTGTGCTTAACCATGTGAGAAACGGCCAGACTGGTTCCATGGTAGCTGCACCATCTGATGCTCCCACCAGCGTTGTGTGAGGGTTCTGATTTCTTTGCATTCTTGCTAACGTTTGTCTTTATCACCTTTTTTGTTGTCGCTTAAAACCGTGTGGTGTACGAGAAATATCTCCTTGTGGTTTTGACGTACATTTCCCTGGTAACTAATGATTTTAAGCATCTTTTCATGTGCTTATTGGCCATTCGTGTATCTTCTTTAGAGAGGTGTTTATTTAGATCCTTTGTTTTTAATTGGGTTGTCTTTTTATTATGGAGTTCTAAGGGTTGTTAATTTATTCTAGATACAAGATATGATCTGCTTATCATATATCAGATATATGATTGGCAAATATTTTCTCCGTTCTGTGGGTTGTCTTTTCACTCTTTTGATGGTGTTCTTTGAAACATAAAAGCTTTTAATTTTGATGAAGTCCAGTTTGTTTTTACAAATTTTTTTGCTTTTAAAATTTTGTTGCTATGCTTTTGGTATCATACCTAAGAATCCATTGCTAAGAGTCGTATAGTTTTAGCCCTTAATTTTAGGTTTTTGATCTATTTTTAGCTCATTTTTTAACATGGTGTAAGGTAAGGGTCCAACTTTATTCTTTCTCATGTTGCTATCCAGTTGTCTTAGCACTATTTGTTGAAAAGATTATTCTTTCTTACATTGAATGAACATGGCTCCCTGTGGAAAATCAATTCACCATGGACAAAAAGGTTTATTTCTGGATCCTCAATTTTATTTAATTTCTCTATATGTCTATCCTTATGCCAGTCTTGATTACTCTTGCTTCCTAATAAGCTTTGAAATAAGCAAGTGTGAATCCACCAACTTTTCCTTCTTTCTCAAGATTGTCTTGGCTATTCTGGATTTCTTGCAACTCTACCTGAATTACAGAATTAGCTGGTCAATTTCTACAAAGAAGTCAGCTGGGATTCTGATAGAGATTGCTGAACTTGTAGATTGCTTTGGAGTGCATTAGCATCTTAAAAATACTAAGTTTTCCAATCCATGAGCATGAGATATTTTTCCATTTATGTGGATTTTTAATTTCTTTCAACACAGTTTTGTAGTTTTCGTAGTATAGGTTTTGCATTTATTTGTTAAATGTATTTCAAAGTATTTACTTTTTGATGCTATTGTGAATGGAATTGTTTTCTTAATTCATTTTTGGGTTGTTTATTGCAAGTATATAGAAATACAATTCATTTTTATATATTTGATCTTCTATTCTGAAACTTGCTCAACTTATTGTTCTAATAATTTTTTTAACTGTTTGGGTTTTTTTTAGGATTTTCTATGTACAAGCTCAAGCCATCAGCTGAGAGATAATTTTACTTTGTCCTTTCCAATCTGGGTTCTCTCCCTCTCTTTCTTCCTCCCTTCCTCCCTTCTTCTATTCTTCCTTTCCTCCTTTCCTTCCTTCCTCCCTCCCTCCTTCTTCTTCCTCCCTCCCTCCCTCCCTCCCTCCCTTCCTTCCCTCCTTCTTTCCCTTTCATTCTTTCTTTCTTTCTTTTTCTTTCTTTCTTTCTTTCTTTTTCTTTTAATTTTTTATTGTTATGTTAATCCCCATACATTACATCATTAGTTTTAGATGTAGTGTTCCATGATTCATTGTTTGTGCATAACACCCAGTGCTCCATGCAGAATGTGCCCTCTTTAATACCCATCACCAGGCTAACCCATCCTCCCACCCCCCTCCTCTCTAGAACCCTCAGTTTGTTTTTCAGAGTCCATCGTCTCTCATGGTTTGTCTACCCCTCCGATTTCCCCCCCTTCATTCTTCCCCTCCTGCTATCTTCTTCTTTTTTTTTTTCTTAACGTATATTGCATTATTTGTTTCAGAGGTACAGATCTGAGATTCAACAGTCTTGCACAATTCACAGCGCTTACCAGAGCACATACCCTCCCCAATGTCTATCACCCAGTCACCCCATCCCCCCCACCCCACCCCCCACTCCAGCAACCCTCAGTTTGTTTCCTGAGATTAAGAATTCCTCCTATCAGTGAGGTCATATGATACATGTCTTTCTCTGTTTGACTTATTTCACTCAGCATAATACCCTCCAGTTCCATCCACGTCGTTGCAAATGGCAAGATCTCATCCTTTTGATGGCTGCATAATATTCCATTGTATATATATACCACATCTTCTTTAAACATTCATCTGTCGATGGCCATCTTGGCTCTTTCCACAGTTTGGCTATTGTGGACATTGCTGCTATAAACATCGGGGTGCATGTACCCTTTCGGATCCCTACTTTTGTATCTTTGGGGTAAATACCCAGTAGTGCGATTGCTGGGTCATAGGGTAGCTCTATTTTCAACTTTTTGAGGAACCTCCATACTGTTTTCCAGAGTGGCTGCACCAGCTTGCATTCCCACCAACAGTGTAGGAGGGTTCCCCTTTCTCCTCATCCCCACCAACATCTGTCATTTCCTGACTTGTTAATTTTAGCCATTCTGACTGGTGTGAGGTGGTATCTCATTGAGGTTTTGATTTGGATTTCCCTGATGCCGAGCAATGTCGAGCACTTTTTCATGTGTCTGTTGGCCATTTGGATGTCTTCTTTGGAAAAATGTCTGTTCATGTCTTCTGCCCATTTCTTGATTGGATTCTTTGTTCTTTGGGTGTTGAGTTTGATGAGTTCTTTATAGATTTTGGATACTAGCCCTTTATCTGATATGTCATTTGCAAATATCTTCTCCCATTCTGTCGATTGTCTTTTGGTTTTGTTGACTGTTTCCTTTGCTTTGCAAAAGCTTTTTATCTTGATGAAGTCCCAATAGTTCATTTTTGCCCTTGCTTCCCTTGCCTTTGGCGATGTTTCTAGGAAGAAGTTGCTGCGGCTGAGGTCGAAGAGGTTGCTGCCTGTGTTCTCCTTTAGGATTTTGATGGACTCCTGTCTCACATTGAGGTCTTTCAACCATCTGGAGTCTATTTTTGTGTGTGGTGTAAGGAAATGGTCCAGTTTCATTCTTCTGCATGTGGCTGTCCAATTTTCCCAACACCATTCATTGAAGAGACTTTTTTCCATTGGACATTCTTTCCTGCTTTGTCAAAGATTAGTTGACCATAGAGTTGAGGGTCCATTTCTGGGCTCTCTATTCTGTTCCATTGATCTATGTGTCTATTTTTGTGCCAGTACCATACTGCCTTGATGATGACAGCTTTGTAATAGAGCTGGAAGCCCGGAATTGTGATGCCACCAGCTTTGCTTTTCTTTTTCAACATTCCTCTGGCTATGCGGGGTCTTTTCTGGTTCCATACAAATTTTAGGATTATTTGTTCCATTTCTTTGAAAAAAGTGGATGGTATTTTGATGGAGATTGCATTGAATGTGTAGATTGCTCTAGGTAGCATTGACATCTTCACAATATTTGTTCTTCGAACCCATGAGCATGGAACGTTTTTCCATTTCTTTGTGTCTTCCTCAATTTCTTTCATGAGTATTTTATAGTTTTCTGAGTACAGATCCTTTGCCTCTTTGGTTAGATTTATTCCTAGGTATCTTTTGGTTTGGGTGCAATTGTAAATGGGATCGACTCCTTAATTTCTCTTTCTTCTGTCTTGTTGTTGGTGTATAGAAATGCCACTGATTTCTGTGCATCGATTTTATATCCTGCCACTTTACTGAATTCCTGTATGAGTTCTAGCAGTTTTGGGGTGGAGTCTTTTGGGTTTTCCACATAAAGTATCATATCATCTGCAAAGAGTGAGAGTTTGACTTCTTTGGCGATTTGGATGCCTTTGATTTCTTTTTGTTGTCTGATTGCTGTGGCTAGGACTTCTAATACTATGTTGAATAGCAGTGGTGATAATGGACATCCCTGCTGCGTTCCTGACCTTAGGGGGAAAGCTCTCAGTTTTTCCCCATTTAGAATGATATTCGCTGTAGGTTTTTCATTGATGGCTTTTATGATATTGAGGTATGTACCCTCTATGCCTATACTCTGAAGAGTTTTGATCAAGAAAGGATAGTGTACTTTGTCAAATGCTTTTTCTGCATCTATTGAGAGGATCATATGATTCTTGTTCTTTCTTTTGTTAATGTATTGTATTATGTTGATTGATTTGCGGATGTTGAACCAACCTTGCAGCGCAGGGATAAATCCCACTTGATCATGGTGAATAATCCTTTTAATGTACTGTTGGATCCTATTGGCTAGTATTTTGGTGAGAATTTTTGCATCCATGTTCGTCAGGGATATTGGTCTGTATTTCTCCTTTTTGATGGGGTCTTTGTCTGGTTTTGGGATCAAGGTAATGCTGGCCTCATAAAATGAGTTTGGAAGTTTTCCTTCCATTTCTATTTTTTGGAACAGTTTCAGAAGAATAGGTATAAATTCTTCTTGAAATGTTTGGTAGAATTCCCCTGGGAAGCCATCTGGTCCTGGGCTTTTGTTTGTTGGGAGATTTTTGATGACTGCTTCAATTTCCTTAGTGGTTATAGGTCTGTTCAGGTTTTCTATTTCATCCTGGTTCAGTTTTGGTAGTTGGTACATCTCTAGGAATGCATCCATTTCTTCCAGGTTATTTAATTTGCTGGCATAGAGTTGCTCATAATATGTTCTTATAATTGTTTGTATTTCTTTGGTGTTGGTTGTGATCTCTCCTCTTTCATTCATGATTTTGTTGATTTGGGTCATTTCTCTTCTCTTTTTGATAAGTCTGGCCAGGGGTTTATCAATCTTGTTAATTCTTTCAAAGAACCAGCTCCTAGTTTCGTTGATCTGTTCTACTGTTCTTTTGGTTTCTATTTCATTGATTTCTGCTCTGATCTTTATTATTTCTCTTCTCCTGCTGGGTTTAGGCTTTATTTGCTGTTCTTTCTCCAGCTCCTTTAGGTGTGGGGTTAGGTTGTGTACTTGAGACCTTTCTTGTTTCTTGAGAAAGGCTTGTATTACTATATACTTTCCTCTTAGGACTGCCTTTGCTGCATCCCAAAGATTTTGAATAGTTGTGTTTTCACTTTCATTGGTTTCCATGAAATTTTTCATTCTTCTTTAATTTCCTGGTTGACTCATTCATTCTTTAGTAGGATGCTCTTTAGCCTCCATGTATTTGAGTTCTTTCCGACTTTCCTCTTGTGATTGAGTTCTAGTTTCAAAGCATTGTGGTCTGAAAATAGGCAGGGAATGATCCCAATCTTTTGGTACCTGTTGAGACCTGATTTATGACCTAGGATGTGATCTATTCTGGCGAATGTTCCATGGGCATTAGAGAAGAATGTTGCTTTGGGATGGAATTCCGTTGCTTTGGGATGGAATGTTCTGAATATGTCTGTGAAGTCCATTTGGTCCAGTGTGTCATTTAAAGTCTTTATTTCCTTGTTGATCTTTTACTTAGACGATCTGTCCATTTCAGTGAGGGGGGTATTAAAGTCCCCCACTATTATTGTATTGTTGTCGATGTGTTTCTTTGCTTTTGTTATTAATTGCCTTATATAATTGGCTGCTCCCATGTTAGGGGCATAGATATTTACAATTGTTAGATCTTCTTGTTGGATAGACCCTTTAAGTAGGATATAGTGTCCTTCCTCATCTCTTATTACAGTCTTTGGTTTAAAATCTAATTTGTCTGATATAAGGATTGCCACCCCAGCTTTCTTTTCGTGTCCATTAGCATGGTAAATGGTTTTCCACCCCCTCACTTTCAATCTGGGGGTGTCTTTGGTTCTAAAATGAGTCTCTTGCAGACAGCATATCAATGGGTCTTGTTTTTTAATCCAATCTGATAGCCTGTGTCTTTTGATTGGGGCATTTAGCCCATTTACATTCAGGGTCACTATTGAAAGATAGGAATTTAGTGCCATTGTATTGCCTGTAAGGTGACTGTTACCGTATATTGTCTGTGTTCCTTTCTGGTCTATGTTGCTTTTAGGGTCTCTCTTTGCTTAGAGGACCCCTTTCAAGATTTCTTGTAGGGCTGGTTTCGTGTTTGCAAATTCCTTTAGTTTTTGTTTGTCCTGGAAGCTTTTTATCTTTCCTTCTATTTTCAATGACAGCCTAGCTGGATATAGTATTCTTGGCTGCATAGTTTTCTCGTTTAGTGCTCTGAATATATCCTGCCAGTCCTTTCTGGCCTGCCAGGTCTCTGTGGTTAGGTCTGTTGCCAATCTAATGTTTCTACCATTGTAGGTTACAGATCTCTTCTCCCGAGCTGCTTTCAGGATTTTCTCTTTGTCTCTGAGACTTGTAAGTTTTACTATTAGATGTCGGGGCGTTGACTTATTTTTATTGATTTTGAGAGGGGTTCTCTGTGCTTCCTGGATTTTGATGCCTGTTTCCTTCCCCAAATTAGGGAAGTTCTCTGCTATAATTTGCTCCATTATACCTTCTGCCCCCTCTCTCTTTCTTCTTCTTCTGGGATCCCAATTATTCTAATGTTTTTTCGTCTTATGGTATTGCTAATCTCTCGAATTCTGCCCTCGTGATCCAGTAGTTGTTTATCTCTCTTTTTCTCAGCTTCTTTATTTTCCATCATTTGGTCTTCTATATCACTGATTCTCTCTTCTGCCTCATTTATCCTAGCAGTTAGTGCCCCCATATTGGATTGCACCTCATTAATAGCCTTTTTGATTTCTACTTGGTTAGATTTTAGTTCTTTTACTTCTCCAGAAAGGGTTTCTCTAATAACTTCCATGCTTTTTTCAAGCCCAGCTAGTATCTTTAAAGTGATGATTCTGAACTCTAGATCTGACATTGTACTAATGTCCATATTGAGTAGGTCCCTGGCAGTCGGTACTACCTCTTGTTCTTTTTGTTGAGGTGATTTTTTCCGTCTTGTCATTTTGTCCAGAGGAGAATAGATTAATGAGAGAAGAAAATGCTAACAGGGTAACAACGTTCCCAGAAAATATACTCTAAACAAATCAGAAAAGACCTGAAGCAGTGGGAAAAGAAAGGGAAAGAGAGAAAAAAGAAAAAGAAAAAAAAAGAAAAAGATAAAGATAAAAACAAAGAAAAACAGAACAAAACAACAAAAAACCAGAATGTGATCAAATATGATCAGGCTGGTGCATAGATCAGTGCCACACACTAGATTTGGGGTGTATTTTGGTCTGTTAGAAGAAAGTGCCTCCCAAAATTTTAAAGAAAGAAAAACTTATATATGTACAAAAATAAGGGTTGATATGATGAAGGGATGGAATATGACTGTAAAGATGGTAATTATAAAAAAATTTTATAAAAGGAATTGATAAGAAGTTATTTGAAAAAAGAAACAAGAGGGTTAAAAAAAAAAAGGGAGAGAATGTGATCAGGCAGGGGAGTAGGAAAAAAACCATACACTAGAGATTTAGGGTATATTTTGATCTGTTAGAAGAAACTATCTCAAAATTTTAAAGAGAGAACAACTTATATATATATGCCAAAAATATGGGTAACTACTATGAAGGGATAGAATATGACTCTAAAAATGAAAAATAAAAATGTTTTTTAAAAAAGGGATTGATAAGATGTTGGTTGAAAAAGGGAAAAAGAAAAATTCAAAAAAAAAAAAAGACAGTTAAAAAAAATTAACTTTGAAAGACTAAAGAATCATGTTAAAAAAGCCATGGATTCTATGTGCAGTATTCCCCTAGCGCTGGAGTTCTGCCGTTCTCATTGATCGGTAAATTTGGTCTTGGCTGGCTGCTCTCGCTGATCTTCTGGGGAGGGGCCTGTTGCCATGGTTACTAAATGTCTTTGCTGGAGGCGGAATTGCCCCGCCCTTGCCGGTCCGGGCTAAGTAATCTGCTCGGGTTTGCTCTCCGGAGCTTTTGTTCCCTGCGAGCTTTCCGTACAGCTTTGGAGGTGAAGAGTGAAAATGGCGGCCTCCCAATCTCCGCCTCGGAGGAGCCGAGAACTCGGGGCCCTGCTTCTCAGTGAGCCCCCAGAGAAAAGCCGTCAATCACTCCCGTCTCCCCGGTCTCTGGCCGCACTCCGTGCTCACCCGGCCTGTGACCGAGCGTTTCTATCTCTGGCACCCGACCCCGGGTGGAGTCTCCAAACCCAGCAGATCCCTACAGTGCACTCCCCCGCCGCTCCTCCCAGGGGAAGAAGGGGAGTCTCCCCAGATCTGCCGCTTGTTGGGTCCCTGCTGGAGGAGCAGTGGCCCGACTGTGCCGTGTCACGGTTTATGGCAACCCCGAGCTGAGAGCCCGCGCCTGGGCTCTGCCTCTGCAGCCGGCTTCCCTGCTCCGATACCTGGGAGCTTCACTGCACTCAGGCATCCCCAGTCTTTCTGTGACCCCGACGGTCCTGAGACCACACTGTCCCACGAGGGTTCCACCCCCCACTTAGCCACCGGAGTGACGTCCGTCAGTGGAGCAGACTTCTAAAAGTTCTGATTTTGTGCTCCGTGGTTCTATCACTTGCCAGAAGCTGCCGACGGAGGCCCCTCCCCCGCCGTCTATCCTCCCAAATATCGCCTCGGATTCACTTCTCCGCACGTCCTACCTTCCAGAAAGTGGTCGCTTTTCTGATGAGAGAGTTGTTGCTATTCTTTTCTTTGATCTCCTGTTGAGTTTGTAGGTGTTCAGAATGGTTTGATCCCTATCCAGCTGAATTCCTGAGAGGAGACGAAATCCAGGTCTCCTACTCCTCCACCATCTTGCTCTGCCTCTTTCTTTCTTTCTTTCTTTCTTTCTTTCTTTCTTTCTTTCTTTCT
>NC_058403.1:192387596-192389364 GCF_002201575.2 Neomonachus schauinslandi | reverse complement strand
TCTTTCTTTCTTTCTTTCTTTCTTTCTTTCTTTCTTTCTTTCTTTCTTTCTTTCTTTCTTTCTTTCTTTTCTTTCTTTCTTTTCTTTCTTCTTTTTCTTTCTTCTTTTTCTTTTCTTCTTTCTTTTCTTCCTTTCCTTCTTTCCTTCTTCCTTCCTTTCTTCCTTCTTCCTTCCTTTCTTCCTTTCTTCTTCCTTCCTTTCTTTCTTCTTCCTTCCTTTCTTCCTTTCTTTCTTCTTCCTTCCTTTCTTTCTTCTTCCTTCCTTTCTTCCTTCTTCCTTCCTTTCTTCCTTCCTTCCTTTCTTCCTTCTTCCTTCCTTTCTTCCTTCCTTTCTTCCTTCTTCCTTCCTTCCTTCCTTCCTTCCTTTCTTTCTTCTTCCTTTCTTTTTCTTTCTTTCCATTTATTTACTTGCATAATCACTCTGAGTAGAACTTTCAGTACAATACTGAAAAAAAATGCTGAGAGCAGACATTCTTGTCTTGTTCCTGATTTTAAGAGAAAGCATCCAGTGTTTCACCATTAAGTGTGGTGTTAGCTGTAGGTTTTATGTTGATGCTCTTTATCCAGTTGAGGATGTTCTTTTTTATTCCTAGTTGATTTAGTTTCTTTTTTTTTTTTTTAAACACAAAACAGTGTTAGATTTTGTCAGTTGCTTCTCCTGCATCTGTTGAGATGATCTTTTGTTTTCTATTCTACTTATATGGTATATTACATTAATTGATTTTCAGGTATTAAACCAGGTTGGCATTCCTCAGATAGATTTCCCTTAGTCATGATTTATGATTCTTTCTATGTGTGGCTGGATTTGTTTTGCTAGTATTCGGTTTTTAAATCCATATTCATAAGAGATAATGGTCTGCAGTATTCTTTTCTTGTGATGTCTTTGACAGGTTACTACTGGTCTCATGGGATGTGTTGGGAAGTGTTCCCTCCTCTTCTATTATTTTGGAAGAGTTTGTGAAGAATTGGTATTCTTCTTCAAATGTTTCACCAGTGAAGCCATCTTGGCCATGGCTTTTCCTTCTGAAGTATATTTTTGATTAATAATTCAATCTCTTTACTAATTACAAATCTGTTCAGATTGTCTGTTTCTTTTTGAGTAGTTTCAGTAGTATATGACTTTTTGGGAATTTGTCCATTTCATCTAAGTTATCTGTTTTATTGGTATATAATTATTCATAGTGTTTTTTTCTTATTCTTTTTATTTCTTTTTTTTTTTTTAAAGATTTTATTTATTTATTTGACAGAGAGAGACACAGCGAGAGAGGGAACACAAGCAGGGGGAGTGGGAGGGAGAGAAGCGGGCTTCCCGCGGAGCAGGGAGCCTGATGCGGGGCTCGATCCCAGGACCCCGGGATCATGACCTGAGCCGAAGGCAGACGCTTAACGACTGAGCCACCCAGGCGCCCCTTATTCTTTTTATTTCTATAAGGTTGGTAGTACTGTCCCCTCTTTCATTTATGTTTCTAATACTTTGACTTTCTCTTTTTCTTGTTCCATCTAGCTAAAGATTTGTCAGCTTTATTGATCACTTCAAAGAATACTCTTTTGATCTTACTGATTTTCTCAATTGCTTTTCTATTCTCCATTTTATTAATTCCTAATCTAACTTTGATTACTTCCCTCTGCTTGCTTTAAGTTTAATTTGCTTTTCTTTTTGCCTTGTGTTAGGGTAGGAATTTAGATTTAAGATCTCCCTTCCTCCCTCCCTCCCTCCCTCTTTTTCTTTCTTTCTTTCTTTCTTTCTTTCTTTCTTTCTTTCTTTCTTT
>NC_058403.1:192355966-192387586 GCF_002201575.2 Neomonachus schauinslandi | reverse complement strand
TTTCTTTCTTTCTTTCTTTCTTTCTTTCTTTCTTTCTTTCTTTCTTTCTTTCTTTCTTTCTTCTTTCTTTCTTAATATAAGCATTTGCAGATATAAATTTCCCTCTAGTGCTGATTTAGCTGTATCCCATGAGTTTTGGTCTGTTTTATATTCACCTTCCTTCATCTCAAAGCATCTTTTTTGATCCATTGGTCATTAATGAGTGTATTATTTGCTTTCCACATATTTGTGAATTTCTTGAATTTCTTCCTGTTACTGATTTGTAATTTCATTTCACTATGGTAATAAAATATATTCTTTATTATTTATACCCTTTTAATTTTATGATACTTGTTTTACTGCCTAGCCTATGGTTTATTCTGGAGAATGTTCCATGGGCACTTGAGAAGAATGTATACCTGGCTGGTGTTGATTGGAGTGTTCTACAGATTTCTGTTAGGTTTAATTGTTTTATCGTAGTGTTTAAGTCTTTTATTTATCTTTCAATCTTCTGCCTAGTTGTCCTTCACTTTATTCAAAGTGATATTGAAGTCCCCAACTATTATTGTTGAGCTATCTATTTTTCCCTTCATTTCTATCAGTTTTTGCTTCATGAAATTTGGTGCTCTGTTGTTCAGTGTGTATATGTGTACATTTGTTACATCTTACTAATGGATGTACTCTTTTATCATTATGAAATGTTCCTCTTTATCTCTAGTAACATTTTTTTGCTCTAAAGTCTATTAATTTGTTTGATATTAGTGTAACCATGCCAGCTTTTTTGGTTGCTCTTTGCATGAAATGGCTTTTTTCATCATTTTACTTTTAATCTGTTTGCATTTTTAAAAATTTTTTGAAGATTTATTTATGAGAGAGAGCAGGGGAGGGGAAGTGGGAGAGGAGAGAGAATCTCAAGCAAATTCCTGCTGAGCGCAGAGTCCAGTGCAGGGCTTGATCTCACAACCCTGAGATCATGACCTGAGCTGAAACCAAGAGTTGGACACTTAACTGACTGAGCCACCCAGGTGCCCCATTGCATCTTTAAATTTAAAGTGTATCTCCTGTGGACAGCAAATCAGGGTTTGAGATTGTTCCCTCCCGGTTGTCCCTTTCTCAGATTTTCTCCAGCAAATTTGCCAGCCTGCAGTTTGGTTTATACCTCCAGTGAGTCTGTCAGTCTCCTCCCAACTGTCTCCACTATAACCTCTAGTGGTTTTGAGAATTCTTTTAGGCTTGAACTTCTCCACACTTGGTTGCAAATGAAGTCAGTTCCTTTGGGAAGAGATTTCTAACTCTCTGTTTTGTGACGTGCTTTTCTGTAGCTTTTCTCCTCTGGGCAAGATCTCTGAGTCATGGCTTTGGGGCAGGTGGTGGGGACAAGAGCATGATTCTCTCTGGGTGACACCTATACTTTAGGAGCTAAATGCTCACTGGAAAGGGAAACAGAATCCTTAAGTGTTTTCAGCTTGCCTCTCCTAGCATGGAAACTTAACCTTACAAGTCCAATCAAGGGCAGTCAGAGCCACAGTTTTCTCTGCATGCTGGGCTCAAGGTAAGCCGTCATCCTATGGGTGTTGTAGGCAGTGTGAAAGAAAGGACCTCTCACCAGCTGTACGTGCTTAGAACTTAGCCTTAGCAACAGGTAAGCTGATACCCTGCCCCTTCAAGGATGATTGCCTTACAACTCCCAGTTTGGGAGAGAGAGAGCCCTGTATCTTGGCTGTCCTGCTCTGCAGTGGAATTTGTGTCTTGCTGAGCTGGGAAGGGAGAAGGAGGAAGCACATTTTGGTTCAGACATAGTAGACTCTTGCTATTCCTCCTGAGTTTTAGTGGATTTTCTTTAACAAATGTTTCTAAATTTCCTGTATGCCATTAGGACAACTTCTAGACTCTTTAAATTATTATTTTAAAACATAATTTATACCAGTTTCACTGGGGAGCAGGTATGAGAAGCTGCATATGGTATTGTGCCAAAAGTGGAACCTCTCAGGGTACTTCTTAAATACCTAGATGCCCAGTCTCCCTCTGGAAGATCAGAAAGTCTGAAATGTGAATAGGGCTTGGAAAAACCCCAGAGCTCTGGGTGTGCATCCAGGTTAGGGTTACCAGTGTAATATGAATGGGAGCATGGGCTTTGGATAGGAGTCACAGCCCAGACATATAACAGTTAGCAATCTCAGGCACCATATCACTTACAGATCAGTTTCTTGATCTATAAAGTAGGTATGAGAATGGTTCCCACCCCAGAAGGTTGTTGCATGAGATAAGTAATGCAGTAAAACATGGAAGTAGAAAAATAAAAATATAATGAAATAATGTATCATATAATAGCCAAACTATTATTATTTCTCTGAATTGGTAAATTTTGAGCTTAAAGCAAAGATCATATTCTTAGAGTTGGTTATCTTACCTTATTTGTAACTCATTTTTGTTTTTTCTTACCCAGTTTGGGATGTTCACTGCTGTAATTTTTAAAAATTGCTTTACTTTGGAGGTTTTAGATTTCACAGATGGTCATCAGGAATACAGGGGTGTGCCTTTGGGCATGGAGGGTAGAGGATGGGCAGGGAGGGGATGGCCTCGCTGACTGCCAGGCCTCCTCAGTGCTGGGTGTAGATGCTTTCCCTTGGCCTTGGGTGAGGTCCTGGGTTCTTAGCAGCCTTCAGGGAAGAGCTGACAGTGCCCAGGACAAAGACCTCATTGAGAATGAGAGGATCTTAGGCCGAAGTTCCTTTTGGGAGGCTGCACTTCTGGGAGTGTCTTAGCATAGTTCAGTTTATTGGTCACTTCCTTCAGAAAGACCCTCCTAATTGCACAGATGAGACTAGGCATCCCTCCTGTGCCACCTCCAGTGCCCTGGTCTTGCAGGCACTGTGCTTTGTGTTCTCACCTCTGGGGTTGCTCTGCCTCGCCCTCTGCAGGGAGCTCCCCAGCCTGGCACTTGCTGGGTGCTCTGTAGTTGTTGCCTGAAAGATGCAGGTAGATTTCATGAGCCCCTTGAAGCTGGAAATGGGGGATGTTCCATACATGTGATTAAGTAGGAAGGGAATAACAAAGGAGTGTTTGTCTCTCCTCTGAAAGGCACTGGACACAGCTGTGTATAGTGCAAAACAGAAGCAACCCCAGGGAAATTCTTCTTTCCTTTCTTCAGCACTTCACAAGAACAGCCCAGACCAAGCCTTGAATGTCTTCAAAGTAAGATAGGAAATCCAGACTCAACTAATATATTAACATTTTTGAACTGTGCACCAG
The DNA here is from genome assembly GCF_002201575.2 of Neomonachus schauinslandi. Taxonomy (NCBI): domain Eukaryota; kingdom Metazoa; phylum Chordata; class Mammalia; order Carnivora; family Phocidae; genus Neomonachus; species Neomonachus schauinslandi. The sequence goes on along the minus strand of NC_058403.1, from coordinate 192,384,355 downwards.
GTACTGGGCTAAGTGTTTTATTTTACTATTTTTTAAAATTTAAATTCAATTAGCCAACATTGTTGTGTTGTCCAAGCTGAAAAAAGAATAGATATGCTGTTTCGTGACCCCTGCCCCAACCACACACTCCTGCGTCGCCTGGATTGGCCAAATGGGCTGAGCAGGCCAGAGAATACTTTCCCTTTGTGCTGTAGTCCCGGGGAGATGCATCCTCTTTTGACTTAAACAACAGAGCTCAGGACACCAGAATTAAAGCCCTCAAAGAGCTTAGAAGAGCCTAGAAACATAGGCTGGCAGCCGCCATGGCTTTCAAGATGTTCCTCTGCCTTGCGTTCTGGTCTCGGATGGATTATCAGAAGCTGTGGGAACAGAGGACATGTGCTAGCGGTTGGTCTGATTCTTATTTCTGCATTCTGTACCTTTCAGAAGAGGAGTTTTACATATCTGCTCTTTGTAGATGCTCATCTCTCCACACCTCTTGGGGATAAACTTGGGCTGGGAGTTCTCGTGCTTCAGAATTACAGGTATTCTTGGCCCAGCTGCCTTTTGGACCAAGTTGATAGGGTAGGATGGAAGGATATTCACAGCTCCCTTTAAGTGGCAAATTGAAAAACGCTACTTATTAAAAATAAAATGGCAGTGGTTCATCACTTTTCATTCTCGTTTTGAGCTGCCTCTAGCCCCTCAGAAGATTTTTCCCCCTTGTGCCAGCAGAACTTTTGATTACTGCCCGCGTTCGTCAAGTTGGAGTGAATAAGCTCGTCTTTGAATGCGGCAGTGAGAGCCAGGCTCGGGAAATGCCATTCGGGGGCGGAAGGCATTGCTGGCTGTGCTGCCAAGTTCAAGGGGAAGAGAGTTCGATGTGTGTCTGTGAAGTCCACATGGGGAACGTCAGATGTTACTGTTCAAAGGCAGAGGGATCGGCTGGCCACTGAGAAACTTGAATTGCTTGGGTGGGACACTGACCAAGAGCACTTTGAGGCAGAGGAGATAATATTAGAAATTTGCAACATGGGAAAATGTAAGGAAGGGAATTGTGATCAGTTTGTTTGCCTTCTGGCCACTGTTCTTGTCATGCTAATTTTCCTCTTCAAAATGTGGAGTCCCTCCACCAGCGATCAGAGTGCCTGGAACTAGCAGACCCAGAGCTGTCGCTTTTCTCAGTTCATCCCTGGGCTGCCTCTCAGTGTCTTTTCTCTCTGATGCGCCCATCCTCCCTCCCTGACCTCATTTCGTACCCCTGCCATCGAGTTCCTGCCAGCATGGGGCGGCCTTCTGTCTATCACTCCTGTGTGCCATACCTATTTTCTCCTCCCGATCTGTGCAGGCCTGGCATTCCTTCCCTTCTCTCCCCTGTCGAAATCCTGTCCCCAAGTAGCCTCATTTCCGGCTGTGCTGTGTCTCTGAAAGCTTTCAGCATCCTGTTGACCTTGGAGCTCTTGCACAACTTGGTGGACTCGTGCAATCCAGGGCCTAGTAGCTTTCTTGCATTGTTCCCATTGTGCCGGTCCCTCACTGGGTTGGATCCCGGGCTGATACCGTGTCTTCTGTTGAGCCCAGTATCATGACCCCTCCAACCAGCCGCATACATACAACAAGACAGACCAGGCTGGGAACACTGTGGTTCTCAGGTATTTAGGGAGGAAAGGCCATGATGTGTGTGGCTTGTTCTCAAGTGGTTTGGAAAGGAAAACAGTGTGTGTGTGTGTGTTTGTGTGTGTGTGTCTGTGGGGAGGGTGTGCAAATGTTAAAGCAAATGGGATAAAGTGTTAAAGGTAGGAGCATCTCAAAGGACGTTACAGGTGTACTTTGTGCTATTTGGTGTACTTTGTGCTATTTTTATTCTTGCAACTTTTCTGTAGGCTTGAGAATGTTTCCAAATAAACGTTTTCTTTCCCCGGCCTGCCCCCAGCCCCAGTAAAAACAAGACAGAACACTGTGGTCCTCCTTGAGCCTTCTCTTCCCCCCACTTCACATCCCACAGGAAGTCTGACAGCGCCCCCTGCAGGACATCTTCCTTTCCAACCAGAACGGCCTGTAACCACCTGGTGCCACGCATTAATCATCTCTAGATGCCTCCCACCAGGTCTTCTCTTTTCCATTTTTGTCTCCGGACAGTCTTCTCTCCACATCTCAAAATAGCCAAGGCTATTATTATCAATATTATTATTATCAGCAGCAATCATACCACGTCACTTTTCCACTCATCCCCTTCCAATAAAAGTCTTGTCACTCTACTCCACCCTTCTGCCTGCACGTAACTCCTCTCCTGCATGTCTCTGTTTAGACTGGTCTTGCTGTTCTGGAACGTTTGAAGCTTGCTACCACACAGGGTTCTTCCCATGAGATGCTCCCTTTGTCTGTAGTGCTTTCCACTCTGATTTTGCATGGCTACCTCTCTCTTCATTCACTTCATTTGTTTGAACGATGCCTTCTCAAACCATCTTCTTTTAAAAAAAACAATCCCAACCTCTTCCCTCACCCTGACTTTTTTTTTTTCAGGGTAGAGATAAGTTTGCCACCAAGGAAATTATTTTATGCTTAATTGTTATCATGCCAATAGAATGTAAGCTTCAGGGGAGAAGGACTTTGATTTGTTCTCTGCTGTATTTTCACGGCCTGGACCAGTGGTCCTCATATGTGGCCCCAGAACAGCAGCCTCAGGATCATCTTGGGGACTTGTTAGAAGTGAAAATTCCTGGGTCTTTCCCAGATCTATTGAATCGGGTACTCTGGTTGGGAGGGGAGAGTAGCAATCTGTGTTCTATAAGTCCCTCAGTTGATTCTGATGCATTTTAAATTATGAGAATCACTGCTTTCAGATAGCCTCACATGAGTTAAATTCTAAGAAATATTTATTTTTTAAAAGATTTTGTTTGAAAGAGAATGTACACACACACACACACACACACACTGGTGGGGGAGGAGCAGAGGGAGAGAGAATCTCAAGCAGACTCTGAGCCAACTGTGGAGCCCAATGTGGGGCTCGATCCCATGACCCTGAGATTATGATCCGAGCCGAAACCAGGAGTCGGTTGCTTAACCAACTGAGCCACCCAGGAGCCCCAACTGTAAGACCTATTTAAATGACTAAACAAATATTTGGTGCCTGTCGGTGTCACAATGTCCATTTTCTGTTACCTTCTTGATTTTGGAACCTTAAAATGCTAAGTCTATAAAAACTTAAGTTTTTCATTATAAAAATATTGATGTTTCAACTTCAGACTTTGTGAGGACTCGAGGTTAAATAGGACTTCTGTTTTTACTCTGTCCCTGTTGTCTCCTTTGTTTTATGCTGATGCTAAGCTGTTATATTATTCCTTGATTTACATTTCTGATAATGTTTGTTATTGGAGAAACAATATCGAGAGCTCCAAATTATGTAATAATTATAGGAATAGCACTTCATGCTACCGAATGTTTGTTGAAAGAATATATGATGGCAGGCTGTGTCCTGAGCTGATGAATGGCCCAAGTCGGGATTCATATCAGGCCTCATTGCTCAGCTAAAAGTCGAAGTTTTGAGGTGGACAGGTTACCTGTCAGGATGCTGAGTAATGTCTGGTGTGACCAGAACCTCTGCTGGTCAATTTGTCATTGTCAGCTCTGAATTCATTCTTGTCTAGAGAACAGATGAAGTGGCCATCAGGTAGAACGGCCAAAATAAAGGGGACTAAAAGGTTATTTGTTGGAAAATTGAAGTTTCAACCTAAAGAGACTCTCTTAGAGATTTTATTCTATAGTATAAATGTATACTATTTATACATGAGTATTTGTGATTGTAAATAAGTAATCCATCTAAAAATGTGGGCTTTCCTCTTGAATTACTCCAGAGAATAAAGAGTTATTAAAAACATCCAGTTTTCAGTCTCTACTTCTAACCCTATGGTGGAGAGCTAATAAAGAATTGCCAAGCTGATGTTGGCACTATTCTATGTGGAGGGACTAGGTGGTTGTTAATGATGATCATCTTGGGTCACCAGACTGTGGGTTGCTTTTTTAATTTTTATTTATTTACGTATTTATTTTATTTGCTTTTTAAAATTTTTCTACAGTGAACATTTGTAAAAATTTTAATTCCAGTTAGTTAACATACAATGTTATGTTAGTTCCAGGTGTGTAATACAGTGATTCAGCACCTTCATACTTCATGACAAGTGCACCCCTTAATCCCCATCACCTATTTCACCCATCGCCCCTCCCACCTCCCCTCGGGTAACCATCAGTTAGGAGTCTGTTTCTTGGTTTGTCTCTTTTTCTTTTCTCTCCTTTGCTTGTTTGTTTTGTTTCTTACATTTCACGTATGAGTGAAATCATACAGTGAACACTTTTTAAAGAGGCCAAGATGAGGACCCTGGGCCTTTCTGAGAAGGATCTTCCTTGTTTCTTTTCCTCTCATTTGATAGAATGGCTAAAGTCTATTCCGTCATTATCATTATTGTTTTACTATTATTAGTATTATAAGAGCCACTGCCGCGCATGGGCCGTTCGCAGGTGTGCGGCACTGTGTTAACTCTGGAGAAGCACTTGCGCTCGCTCACCTGTAAAATGGGGCGTGGCGAGAGATGTAGTGCCCGCACCGAAGAGACTGGAGTGTGCTAACAAATGCTCAACAGGTGGGTAGGACTCTTTTTTTTTTTTTTTTAAGATTTTATTTATTTATTTGACAGAGAGAGACAGGGCGAGAGAGGGAACACACGCAGGGGGAGTGGGAGAGGGAGAAGCAGGCTTCCCGCCAAGCAGGGAGCCCGATCTGGGACCATGACCCGAGCCGAAGACAGACGTTTAACGACTGAGCCACCCAGGCGCCCCGTGGGTAGGACTCTTGTTAACAACAGTAATCTCCCTCCAATCCTATCAGCTTGGTAGTATTCTCATTTTACAGACAAGGAACTTGAGGCAGAGAGAGAGAGAGGGAGAGAGAGAAGCGGAAGGAGGAAGGGACAGACAGGCAGACAGTGATGGAGAGACAGGGATGCCCGCGTGGGGCTCAGCACGTGTGAGGAGTTCCTGGATTGACCACACGAGTGGTGAGGGTTGCCTTGTCCGGGCACGCCCACACTCTGGCTCTGAGTGCAGAGGCACTTGGCGTGGTAGGGAAGGAAGTGGGCTCTGGTGTTTAACCAGGGTCAGTTCTTACCCTCTCATTCCCATGCTGTATGATCTTGGGAGAGTACTTTCCCGGCACTGTCCCTCACCTGCCCCCTGTCAAATGGGGGTGTTAATAGTCCCGCATCATAGGGGTCACCTAGTTAACAAATATTTATCAAACATTTACTGTGTGCCCTGCACGTTCAGGGGAATAGCCCCACCAGGGTGCCCCGGTGACTTTGCTTGTTATCTAAAGAGATCACATTAGCAAAGGCTTGAGCCACCCTGAATCTGAGTCTTGGCCGGATGCCTTGGGATCCTCCTGGAACAGGAGAGGATGGGGGGCTTGTGGGGAGCTGCCATCTTCCCCTGGGAGGCTGTCCTGAGACAGTTGCCCTCTCCCCCTGGGTTCTGATGAGCCCCTCCCCCAGTAGAGCTGCAGAATATAAAACCCTCAGCTGCAGCCTAGATCGGAGTTAGGCTCGGCAATGGGCTGTCCCACCACTTGCACTGCAGTTCTTCAGCCCTTTTATTTCATGTCGTTCCTGTTGTTGCGTGGGACAAGAACCATAGAGACCTGCCTGGTGTGGTGGCTTCCTTTCTCTGTCTAGGTAAGCAACACATTGCCCAAATCTAAAAGTGGCTCTTTGTATCTCCTGCTTTGGGGTCAGACAGGTCCTGGCTTTGACTTGCTTGGTCTTTTCGTGGAGCTTGATGGCACTGAGTGAGCCACAGTCTCTGTATATGCTGGAAAATATAATGACCATGGTTCTCTGCTCTGGTGGCATTTCCAGCCACACAGGGCGATGGAAAACGAACAAGTAAACACACACATAAATGCATAAATCCAAATGAGGCAGGTGATGTGTAGGAAGCAAGCACCATTGTGTGCAAACACTCCAGTACAAGCCCCCTTTCCCTCCCCTCACCTGCTCCCCAACCCTTTTGCCAGTCTTGGTTCTGGAATGGTCTAGAGCACACATTCATGTGAAGTGACTTTCCAAAGAGGCTTCTTCGGGATTTGCACTGTGCCCTGAGCACGTGGACCAGGGACACCCGACACCACGCTGGCCTGGCTCCTGGGCTGCCTCACTTTCCTGATGGGCCTAAGAGTGTGGGCAAACAGCACATCCCGGTGACGACAGCAACAACTTACAGGTGGCCAGGCTCCTGCAGGTGGGTCTGCGTGCCTGAAGGCCAGAGTCAGGCCTTCCCCATGGGCTGAATAAGAGTTCCTCGGGAGCAAGGCTTTACAGGATTACAGCCAGTGCCATGGAGCCGAGTGTCCTCCATCCCACCCAGCATCTCCCCTCTTTCCTCAGGTCTCCTCTGCAACCCTGGTCCTGGGCAGACAGCTCTGCCCTCCGCTTGCACCTCCCACAGGGAAGCTCAGCGCGTGGCAGATACTTCCACAGGGAGGGTAGACTTGCCCCTTCAACCCCGCCTCAGAAGCCAGAGATCAATAGCAGCAATGACGTTCCGAGTGCCTGCGATAGGCCAGGCCCTGTGCTGAGCACTTTTCCCGAGGCATCCCCGATGCACATGGCCACAGAGGGAGAGGACCTGGGGTACGCTGTTTGGCAGGAACTCAGGGGGCTCACAACTGAATCAAGTGGGGATTCGATCTAGTACATGAGGTCTCTGCTGCTCGTGGTTAGGACAGACAGTGACAGAGCACGTGGGGAGGGGGCTGGCTGCCCACTGCTGGGGCAGCAGAGCTGAGCTGGTGCACCCGCCCCCGGGAGAGTGGGGCCTCTGCCTTGCGTTCTGGCCTGGGTCAGGAGCCGCTGTGGCATCCCTTTGGTGAGAAGCAGTGTGGTGACCCCCTGTTCTGGTCCTCTCATGCAGAGGTGTGCAGTGGGCGGCCTGAGTTCCTTTTTGTGACCCACGCCTGTGACCGCGGCCACGCTCTTCTTGCTCCCCATCATTCACACCCACGCGTGTCCCGTCCAGTCTGTGTCCACTTGCGGAGTTGAACCCAGGAGGCGGTCTGGGCTCTGGTCTCCGAGCTGCTGAGAACTGCCTCTGGACAGGTCCCATCACCTCCCTGGGCCTTTCAGATAATTAAGGACCTACCAGCACTGCCTCTGTCCTCCCCAGGGGCTGCCCTGCAGCGCTGTAAGAGGCTTGACTTAGAGCAAGTTAGATGATGTGGACACAAATCTCAACTCATCCCCTGATGAACTGAGCACCAACGTGCTGTGTATACATTCCCAAGACACACAGCAGTCTTCCTTTTCCTTTTGTCCCTCCGCCCCCTTCCCTCCCCTCCCTCTCAGCTCCCCGGGGGCAGTCCTCTGTCATCAGGACACCCTATCATAGCTATAATCCCCTTCTGACAATGTGAAGGGGATTTGTGGATTCAGGGGAGGAGGAAGAGAGGATGCCAAGTTTCTGGGAATTCATCACTGCTCCCTCTGGGGAAGACCACATTGATCCTAACACACTTAGCCAGTGTTCTGAGAAATTTGCTGTCATCCTGCGCTGCTTTGTTCTCATTCCCCTTGGCTGTGGTACAGAGATGCACAGAAGTCTCAGGGTCCTCCATCTGCTTCTGCTCAAGGCACCCCGAGGTGCGTGTGAGACCCCAGGCCCACCTCTCCTAAGGCTGTGCTTTATCTGTGCAGCGGGACCAGAGGGGTCCCTGTTCTGTGTGCATGGGTTATTTTGAGCTTTTGGAAATGTGACCCCTGGAATTTACTTATTCTCTTTGCATTGGTGTCTGCCAATAAAATGTGATCCAGAAGACCTACCTAGGGGGCTCTGCTTCTAATTGTGTAAACTTGGGCATGTTACTCAGCAGCTTACACTCAGTTTCCCCATCTGTCAAGTGGGAATTACAGGAGTACCTACCTAACTGTCTTTTGGAGACTCAAATGTTAGATATCTTAGAATAATTCCTGGCTCATCCTGGAGGTCAGTACTTGTTGACTGTGTCCATCTTCTACCACCTTTTAAAGGTGCCTCCATGGGTAAATGACTTAAGTTCTCTCTTGCCCCAGGCTCCTTGTTTGTAAATGTGCACAGAGGGCCTAGAATAGACAGGATGAAGTGGACCGAAGCACGAAAAGTGCTCAGACAAATGCAAGGTGTACATACATGGCTGTTGTCATTACTTTTAGTGTGATATATTTTTGAAATTGAACCCATTTTTTTCCTTTTCCTCTGTTAATTCTTATTCAAATAAAGCCTAGTGAACAGTTATTGGTATCCTTTCCAGGACCACCAATATTGTTTATATTCTCTTGTATTTTGAGTGTGTGCATGTGTGATGTAAGTGTGTATTACTGGCTTTTCTACATGGGTTTCTGTATGGTGTGCACCCAGTTTCCAAGGGAAGACTTGCATCTCTTTGCCTTGCCCGACCAAGGGCGTCTCAACCCGAATTAACCTCCGTGGGGCCACATGGATGACGGTGCTTACGTGGGTTAAGTGTGTGTGCATGCCGTGAATATTCTTCTCTCTTTCCAAAGCTTTATCTTTTTGAAACTGGGAAACTCAAGCCTGGGGCAGCAGCCTGCAGAGTGTGAGCCTGAGGGGTCTCCTCTGCTTGAATAAGGAAATTGCCAAGAAAGAAATATGTTCAACTGTGAGACAGTGAGACGTGCTAGAGAACATCCGTAGGGTCAGCCAGCTTGCGGCCGGGCGTCTCAGGACCAGGTGTGCAAACCTGCCAAGGAGCAGGCTCTGCTGCCTTGCTGGAAAAGAAAAACCATGGTCCATTTTACTCAGAAGGAGAAAAAGAGGTGAGCCTGGAAATCCTATGCGTAGTAGCAAAATTACCGCCAACTCAATTTGCAGTCATCTTGGAAAGGACAAGCTGCTGTCTCTCCCCTCGTGAATTTGTGCAGGGAACAGACCCTGCCAAGCCAGCCTCATCTCCTTCCCTAATCAAGTGGCGGCCGGGCTATTGAACATGATGATTGTCCCAATTGTCCTTTTCACTTGGCCTGTGAGGCAGAGCTAGAGTCTTGGCAGTTCTTGGAAATAATGACCTCTTACAAGAACATCCAATTCGGAAGCAGCTTCAAACTCCTGTTGCCTTTGTAGACAAAAGTGTTTACATTTCTCCTCTCATCAACAGACTGATTGCTGGTCCATTTTCAGCTAGAGTAAGAAACAGTAGTGAACTGTGAGGCTGTTGCTGAGTTGTATCGATAACTGAATGCCAAATGCAAAACTAAATATAATATGCCATTATCCTCCCCAAGATACTGTGGGTGTTTTGAGTTTGTGTGATACTAGTCTAAGAAATAAAATAATCCTTTCACCTCCTGCTCTTATATGAAGGTGCTATGAGAAATTGTTGAACAAGACTCAGCCTAGTCATTGTCCAAAAATATTTCAAAATAACTGAATTGAAGACCCTGTAGGGATTGAATGATATTCCTCTCAAAAATTCATATCCACTTGGAACCTCAACCTGTGACCTTATTTGGAAATGGGATCTTGGTGGATACAATTTGTTAAGGATCTGGAGATGAGATCGTATTGGATTTTAGGGTAGGCCCTAAATCCGGGGGCAGGTGTCCCTATAAGAAGAGACAAAAGCACACCAAGAGAAAGGCCACGTAAAGAGAGAAGTTGAGATCGGAGCTTTGTGTAGACATGGCAGTGGATGCCAGGGATTGCCAATAACCACAAGAAGGTAGAATAGAACCATGGGACAGTTTCTCCCTTAGAGCCTTCAGAAGGAGCCAGCCCTCTGAAGCCTGATTTCAGACCCCTGGCCTCCAGGAGTGTGAGAGGCAGCACTAAGAAAGTGACTCACCAGCCAGGGCCCTTCTGAGTTCTTTTAGACAGGTTCTCAAGTCCCCTTGATGTGGGGCTGCTTGGGAAGGTGGAAGGCATCAAGGTCAGGAAAGACCGAGAAAGGCTGAGGAACCGTGCTGAATTAGAGACTGAAGAGACCGCACAGCGAACGTTGTGTGTGATCCTGGATCGGTTCCAGGCCCCCACAAAGGACAGCGGTGGGGCTGTTGATGCAGTTTAACTCCGATCTGTTGGGGAGTGCTGGGATTGTCCGTGTGAGTGTTGTGGTTTTGGTTACTGGACTATGGTTAAGTAAGAGGTTAACATTCGGGGAAGCTGGGTGAAGGGTGTATATATATATATTTTTTCCATTTTTGCAACTGCTTTAAAGTCTGAAAAGTCTTTCATAATAAATTTCAAGGAGTGGTACCATGTATAGGAGCAGAGAGGTGAGAAAGAGGTTTGGGGGATGATTTTGGACACAGTAAGGACTGTGAGCTGGCTCCCGTACAGATTTCTTTAGTGAAGACACAGCCATTGTTTCTCAGTACACCCACACTTTTCTTTTTACCCTTGTGAGGAAGGTATAGTTATTGGTTTTAAAGCAAATCCCTCCAAATACTCTGGGTGCTAAGAATGTCACTCATGAAAACAGACTCCTTTACGTCTGTCTCCCCACTTGAAATGGGATGCCATACTGTTATTCCAGAGGAGTGTAATGTGTGTGGCCCAGGAAACGCATATGTGGAACAGAGAGGGAGGGTTTCAGTTGGAAAGGGGTGTGTATAGCACAATCCCATGTTATACGGATAAAACATAGGAACAAGGGAGTACATGGCCTCCTGTAAGGACGCTAACAGTGAATATCAGTAGAACTGGGGTGAATTTCATTTTCTTTTTGGTCATTTGGGGTTTTTTGTTCATTAAGTGAGAAATTATTTTTTTAAGGAAAAAAATAAGACTATTTTTAGAAGGCGATTTCCACTCTCTTCCCCCTAAAAAAGAGCTCTATGTTTGGTCTAAGAGAAAAAAGCCCTAAGTGGAAATTTCTTGCGGAATACATTTATTATTCCACTCTCTCCCCACGTAAGACTGAGGCTGGGGCTCTGTCGCTGTTCTCAGAGGTGGCCCACACGACGGCACGGTCTGTTTTGGTGGTCTAGTTAGAGTCTGAAATATCCAACTGAGGAATAATCTTGGCTCAAGACCTCAAGATTTTTCTTTTCTTTTCTTTCCTTTCTTTCTTTCTTTTTTTTTTTGGAAACGTTGTCTTTATTTTGTTTATCAAAAAGTCTTTCTTTTTGGCACAATTAAATAGATTTTAGAAGTTGCAGTTGTGGGTCCTTAATATATTCATCCCAAGATGCCTTTGTGCATCTGTTATTTATTTCCATATTGTTTTTGCTAATAGTTTTGGAGAGATTTTAAACATTTGAACCTTTTTTTTTTTTCTTGCTTTAAAGACAATGTCTGGAGAAAGTTAAGAACCCAGAAAGTTATTAATTTTTTTCTTTGTACCCCTCAGTGCACTGTAGTCAGCTACTTTCAAGACAAAAGGGCCCATTTTTTTCTTGCCCTTCCTCCCTTTTCTCCTTAAAAAGATTTTGTGTTATTCAAGAGGATTGGATTGGCCCTATGGTATGAATTTGTACTGGTCCCATATGCTAATTAACTATGTCTTATCCCTAACTCAATTGTAAGAGATAAGATCTCCATATATATATATATAAAATATAGTAAATACATAATGTCTTAGAGAACAAATATTGAAAGACTTTAAATTAAATTAAATATGTTTTAAGTAACATGTTTTTTTCATGACTATTTCTACCTTTTACGATGGGCTATGATTTTGGAACAAGCTTTATCATCTTCTTTTCACATCTTTTGTTGTTGTTATTACTGATTCCACCACACAGCAGCCAAGCTGGCCTTCTTTATTTTGACCTGGTAAACTTTGACCTGGCATCGTGGATACCCTTGCTTTGGGACACTCCATGAGTAAGATAGCTTTCCATTCTTACCAACACTTTGTTATATGCTGATCATGGAAATGGTATTGAAATAGCAACACCTTTAAATTTACATGTCCTTTAACTCACATACAAAACAGAACCAAGCTATTTAAAGAGAATCAAGCAGACCAAAGGGTGAAATCATGGTGGATTAAATAAGAAAGTAGAATTGGATTCTAGCTGCAGAGATGGCTTGTCTTATTTCTAGGGAGCTGCTGTAATAAAATTAGTCATCAAATGTGTTAGGACTCCGAGATGTTATTGGAGTTTCAATTTACTCTGTTCTTCTGGCAGTCTAAAATATGTTCCAGACTGCTTAATCAAACTGGTTACATCTTTATTTTAGCATCTTTATTACTAGAAGACCTTCCCAAACAAGTATTTTTACAAATAGGAAAATAATGAAGTTTGGACTACTAAAATTTTTAAAAGATTTTTTAGACTTTGACTTAAAAGCATGCTTTTATGAAAACAATTCCAGCTAAGTATCTGTAAGTTGCTCTGTCCTTGAAGGTTTTGGAGATCAACCTCCATTTCTGAAAGCTTGTCCTTGTCATACATCATTTTTGTTGCAGCTGACTTCTTCCTCTTTTGGTGCAGTTCCTGTTAAATATGTCTGGTCTCATTGGTCTTATCTTAGTAGCAACATTTTCTTCTTTTTCATTGTTATTTGTAGCATGTAATCTGCTGGACTTGTAGCATTGTTTCCCAAGAAATACTTCTTTCTCTATTCTTTGATTTTTTTTTTCTTTGCAAGATCTATCTTTTTTTGCATTAAACTTCCCTTGATAAAGTTCCTTCTGTCTGCCATGCAATTATAGAATGCTCAGCAAACTTCTTATACACCCGTACGGTATGGAAATGCTCCACTTGGGGAATGGTCCTGCCAAATCTAAATTCTTTAAGTGAATTAGTGCTTGGAGAAATACTGAGTCACATGGGGTTTGTGGCTTCTGAGATGATTTTTTGGGTGTTTGTGACCATACTGAAAACTTGGAGGAGTTGTTTATGGTTTATGGCACCCTTATTTTCCTCTTCTTGTCAGTGGCACCCTGAATTTCTTTTAGGGACCCATCCTTTATGGATGCTAGGCTTGAAATTGGACCCGGGGGTTAGCAGGTTTAAACAGGTCAATCAGCATGCCCCATCCCCATCCTGTGCTGACTAGTTCAGGGATGGGTTTACAATGGTCAAAGTCAATAAAAGTAAGGAGACATTTGGAGATCTCACATCCTACCCCTGAGTAAAATGGGAAAAACATGGCTCCAACTGCTACAGCAGTTTTGTGACCCTGTAAGAGGAAAATCTGGAGATGCTGGGACAAAGACTATAGGGGGGAAAGGCCAGGTGTGTGAAAGAAAGGGTCTGAGGATACAGCCAACTCAGTGGGATGCAAGATAGAAAGAAAGACAGTAACCTGGTCCTTGTTGAAACCATTGGCAATCTTGGGATCAGTCTACCCCTTAACTATTCCTACCCCTCATCTTTTTAGTTCTACAGACCAATATCTTTTAAGGTATTTTGAGTAGGCTGTTGGTTCTTTAAATTGAAAAGATTCCCAACTTGAAGAAGTAGAGGGTGCCTTGATTTAATTGCAGTAAAACACTCTTAAGTAATCTCCAGTTAAGCAATGTAGTGGACTAATTAATATTCTTCATTTCTGCTCCCATCAGTTAAGCACTTTGGCTGGTGTCTAGAGTGTGCTGAATGTCCACAGCTAGCAAACTACCCCAGTGCTCAAAAGGCCATGATCCTATATGCAATGATTGGCCAAGTGTTAAAAGTAGGTGTTTGATGTATTATTTTAGAAATGATTTCTTGCTTCTAACCCTTTTTGGGTAACCAATCAACTGTACATCATGATCACATCAGAGATTAAAGCGTGCACACACAAATACATATGCAGTCATTCAGCTCCATTCCCTGTGGAATGGGATGAGTTATAAATGGGGTGCCTGTCCATTTTGGTTTGCCAAGGACAGACCTATTTTATACTGGTTATCTCTATATATTAATAAAAAGGACCCCCTTCTTAAAAGTGATCTGGTTTGGATGATAAATTATATGGTCATCCTAGTTATAATTCACGTAATAGAATTAAGCCTATACCCTGTGATTTTTACATGACAAGGGGGAGGGACAACTTGGGAGTCAGTGAGCACTGGCTACTGAGGGTCCATACACTCAATCATTTGGTCTCAATTAATTGGGCCCAAATGCTATTGTTCAGCAAAAAATAGTTGATGAAAGTATTTGCAGGATGAATGTGACCTGGTGGAAAGATAGCTGGAAGCTTATTGTTAATGGTGCTTGGTCAACATAATTGGCAGTTGGCATTATTCTCAGTGTGTATCACGCTGTTTGGGAGTAGTTTGAACTTCAGTAGTAGAGTCCAGGGGAGTTTACGACCTGCTGATCTTCACATGAAATTGGGCATCAAAAGCAAATTCCTATAATGTTCTAGCCATGTGAACCCAGCCCCCTGGTGCCATATCTATCAAAACCACCTTGGCACGAAATTAGCTTCCTCCCAGGGGCTCTGGGAAGGGGCAGATCTTCCCTGCAGTTTACTAGCAGAGAACATGATCTGCTTCTTGGGGCTTCTCTCTGCACTTTCTCAGGTGACTTCTGACTCCTGCTTACATGCTCTCAGGGTGAAGAACTGGAAATGCCCTTTGTGATGTGACCATGTTTGCCTTTTTATATTCTTGGGTCTGAATGCCTTCAGGAATTTGTCAGTTTCAGAGCAGGGATACATAGAGGATGTATTTATATTTTGTTGAAGAAAAAACACAGTTTTCTTTGTACAAGGAATGGGTGCGTATGTTCCCTGTCATCCCACACACTGTTAAGATGTTTGAGGTGAGTTTCCTGTGTGGGAGGCTGTTGGGGGAGATGGCTGCATTTTCCCAGCCCTCGTAGCTCACGGGCCACACTCATGATGTCATGTGATTCTGCCCAATGCCTGTATGATTCCTTCATGCTTTCCTTTAAATCGACTCTTTATTTCTACCTGAATAAAAATAGCCTCATTCTGAGCAGTGATCTGAGTATCCATTGTTCCATGTTTGGTTAAAGCTTCTCTAACATCATGAAATACATAACTACTAAAGTCTTTACGAGTTTCTTTGTGTTCTACCCGAAAGCACTTGCCTAGATTAGGCTGTGGTGTGTGTGCTGGCAGGGCATAAATCCCTTTCCAACCACGGTTCCAGGAGGAGGAGAGCACACCCAGATCTCTGGCAGCAGCAGTCCATTTGAAAAGGTGTGCTGCTCTCCTCGGAATTTAAAAGCAAATGATGACACAAATGATTCTATTACTAAACCTGGTCCTTCGGATCCCCAAACCCAGGCTGTTTATTAGACACCACCCCCTTCCTCACCCCAGGTCTTCCAGTTACCAAAACCAAGACTCCCAGGCCTCTCAAAAGATGACTAGAGATCCTGGTACAGGGCAGAGACTATGTCTGCGCCTCCCTCCCTGTGACCATCTCCCTCCCCCTCCCCACCACCACTGTGTCCCTGTGAAATCAGTAATAGGGTGGGTGTGGGGAAGACTTGCAACGGGAATGGCACAAAGGCCTTCCTTGGTCCTTCATCAAGGCTCAGCTCGGATCCCCCTTCTGTTGGCCCTGGCCCTCCATCTGACCCGTCTTTCCTTCTTCCTCACTCACAACTCACCTTTCATCCCTATGCACCCCATCTTTCTTACCCACAGCTAGTTTTTCAGGCTGCTACCACTGTAACAGCTCTTAAAGGCAGTGCAGTGCAGAATTCCTTACCATGCCCCTGCCCTGGTGGGTACCCCGCCCCAAGCCAGACTCAAGGCTGCATGTTGTCTCTTCAGTATAAAGCTCAGAGCAGAGACAGGAGAGCCTGCTCTTGGTCTCTGTGTGTTGAAAACAAACACCAAGTGATTCCCCTTTGTAAATGTCGGGAATCCCCTTATCTCCCTGTGGGATTTCTCCTTCTCTCCCCTTATCTCCCTGTGGGATTTCTGGGCCTACTGCAGGAGGGATGTGTGAGTCTTCCACCCCACTGCCTTCCCCTCTGCTCCCTCTGCTTCCCTGCTCGCGTGCATCCCTCCTTTTTCCAGCCTGCAGCTCTGTGTCGGCACCAGCAATATCCCTGACAGCTCCTTAATTGCTACACGCTTTTGTGTGTTTCCCTGGCAATTATATTTCAGACCCTGTCAGGGTACCTGCTAGCCTCGGGGTTCTGTTTATATTAAATATCAATAAAAAGCTGATAGCATCAGTGCAGATGGCAGGCTCACAAAATCATATTTTACTGGGAGCCAGGCCTGTCCAGAAGATGGAAGGAAGGAATGTTTAAATTTCTTTCTCTCTTCCAAAAGGTTGAAACGAGAGGAGACTTTCTGCATGACTATCAGGGATGGGTTCTTACTGAATGATGGCAGCTCTATATTCTCTAGCTGGGTGTTGTCCTTTATTGCGTGTGACTTGTCATAATATCTGTTTTCTCCAGAATTGTTTCTTTATGTCCCCGGAACATAGGATAAGGCTTCAAATACCCCCGATATTTTTAAGGGCTGATTGATGAAACGGGTAAGATTTTATTTGGCTTTATTTTGAAGAGGAGTGGCTTTGGGGTGGAGGCTCCGAGTCCCACATCCCCTGCCCCACCCTCCCCTAAGCAACACCTTAGTCCCTCCCCCGCTGTGTTGCCTCATCTTTTGGAAACAGTACGGGCCCTCCCAGGAGCTGTGACTGTGCTGGACAGTGAGGGTGTGGGACAGTTCGCACCTGTGGACGCTTAGCAGCATCCAGGAGGAAAGCCTCACTGAAGGTTTGCAATACTCCAACGTGGGTGGTCCAGGGATTCCTGTTCTTACGGTTGCCCTTCTGTCATGCTGCTTAAGCACAGCTTCCATCAGTTAGAGGCGTCCTGCAAGGCTGTCCGGCAGGGATGTACATGCTGAGGACTTTTACAACAGAAAAATTGGTGTTAGCAAATCTGTGACAGTCTGGCTATTTGGGGACCCGCTTTTCCTCCTTGCCGTCAATAGAGGTTCCCGTGTGTGCGTGATCTAAGGAGCATGCCAGCCCCCCTTGGGTTCACTCCCTCTTGCTGCAGTGCTCAGGAGGACTGTTGTCCAGGCCCCATGCTGTCTGTCAGCCACTCCCCGCATGGATCCTGGGACGATGAAGAGGAGGGCTCCTGCCGTGGCGGTCAGAGCGTACAACCTGGCCCCTCCCTTGTTTGCTGAGCTCGTCCTCGTTCAATACCACCAGCTTTCTCCTGCTGCCATCCTAGTGCAGGCCCCATTATGACCCCCCTTGAATGACAGCAGGAGCCTCTACACACTCCCTCCACCCTCGCCCACCTGCCCCTGCTTGGTTGCTCTCCAAATGGCAAGGGTATTACCGCCCTCCCTTCAAACCCTCCAGGGACCTCCACCGTTCTTGAGAGTGACAGCAGACGGCAGACCAGGGTCTTCAGGGCCCTGCTGGGTCCCCTAGCCCTGACTCCTCCCACCCGTTGTGGGTATTTAAACTTGCAGTTGACAATCCCAGCAGCACCTTGCCCCCTCCCCCGAAAGCCCATTCATTCTGAAGATTCCATCTCCCTCAAATCTGTGCTAGCAGGACCTTCCCTAAGAGCATGTTTCCTTACATTGGGTTTTGCCCCTTCTTGTACTAATCATGGCTGTAATTTCATCCATAATGAGATAATTATTGGGTTCTCTGCTTCCCCCACTGGTCTATATGCTTTATTGGGTTAAAGGCCATGTCTGGTTTTGCCCACTGCTTTATCCCCAAATCCTCACATAGTATCTGGAAGTCAGCAAATATTTTCTGAATGAATGAATGAATGCATACTATACCTAGTACATGATTTATACCCTTTAACCAGCTTGTCCAATGGTAGTAGAATTAGCTACTACAAGTGGAATAATTAAAAGACAAGAAAGGAGAAGCCTCAGTGAGCTTGGCCAGGGTGCAGATGTGGGTGGATGCTGGAGACTGGACAGGAAGTGGATTTGAAAAGGGATCCTGGGCCAGAACAGAATGTCTTGGGGCACCAGGCTGTGGGGTACAGTCTCTGTGTGATGGGTTAGCAGGAGCTACTGATGCTTCCAGAGCAGGCTGAGTGGTCTGGCCATGTTATGTGGCACAGATTTTTGAGCAGGATGCTAAGTTCCAGAGAACTGTGAGGGTCTTGCAAGGCTGGTATTGTTCTAGGGTGGCTCTGTGCTGACCCCATCTCGGAACCTGTCAACCATGAGACCTGTTCCCTTTCCAATGAGAGCAAATCCTCAGGAAGGAATGAGGCTCTGGTTCTTCAGCTTTTTGTTAGAGACCTGAGGGGAGACTCAGTTTGTGGGAAAATAATCTCTTACACCCCCGTCAAATGAGCGGTTTTAAATTAGTGAACACCAGCTTAACTGCAATTTATAAAAAACACTGTTTTAGAATCAGAAGTCCCTTGAGATGTGCTTATCTTCACTCTACAGTGTCTTGTAAATGTCCCCTCTGTGAGCAGACCCCAAATCCAAATGCTGATGGTGATGAAAGAAAGACCCTTACTGGTAGCTGGGCAGCAGAGAACCCAAGGTGGATGCTTTAGGGTACTCTTGCAGAGGGCTCTCTATTGGTCCCCAGCACTACCTTATCTTCATTCACCATGTCCTCTTCAGCTCAGGCACAGGTCCTGAGCATGAGGTGCAAAGATGCTATGTCTGGACCCAAAGACCCTCTGATCCCAGCCACTTTCTCCAGGGACCGCCCACTTCATTCATTTGCTGGGGACAGGCCGCTGCGGTGAGCCACATGTTACCTGATGTCTAGACCACGGGTCCTGTGCCTCCCCTTTCTCCCACCCTCTACTTACTGTCTGGGAGGCAGTAAATGAAGTTCAAGGCCTCTGCTCAAGTCTTCTTTCATCTCACAGTTTAGACAAGGAACTTAGCTAATCTCTCCCTTGGGCAAGGCGATGTACTGGGGAAACGGACTTGGGTGCTCTGAGAGTCGGTCAGTTTCCACATGTGGAAAATGGGGTGGGAAGAGTAATTTGTGGCTGTTCTGCCTGGGACATGGCACATCGCAAATGTTCCAGAAGTGGCAACCTCTGCTGCTGTCCTCATCATCGTGATATTTTTATTTCTATTATATAATTATATAATTTTCCTCTTCTCCAACAAAGACTTGGGAATGGTTTGTTCCCGAAGGATAAGGAGTGACAAGGAGGAAAGAATGCAAGTTTCACCACAAAATTTAAAGTATGTTAAAAGAGGAGGGCTATTTAAGTTGATAGATCTAAGGCAAAACAAACAAAATCAAGCAAACAAGGGGAGTCACTGACATGAAATCCCCCTGGGGAATTAACCCTGACATCTAGCTCCCAGAGACAACAGTCTGAGGGAGTCTAGAGCACCTTCTGGGATTTGCCAGAGTGGTAGGTGTGTTTCCCATTCCTTTTGCTTTCCAGACCCATGCAGAGTGCTTTAGCATCAGACCATGAACCCTCCTCATCCCTTTGGTTTCAGAACTTCTGGAAATTGGCTCCAGGTTTGTGAAAAGCAACCTGCATTTAATATTTAGCACATCACTGAGTTTAGTAGAAGGGGAAATGTTTGGCAAATAAATCTATTTTATAATTCAACACACATTAATGGCTATTTTCCAATACATATAAGTGCTTGATAATTAGCATCAAAACTAGTCATTATTTAATCTATGATCTATTTAGAATGAATGCGAGAGATGCCGTTTCCTTGCTGAAATGGGAGACATGAAGACTGTCCAGCCATTCTCCTCTGGTATGTGGTCCAATGTGCAGCACTGAGCAAAGCTCCTATGTGGGCTCAGTACACCCAGCCCTCCCTGTGCCTGTTGTAATTTCACGTCCAGGAGACACACATCTTGTAAGACCTTTAGGAAAGCCTGAAACCCTTCCTCCAGCTTGGTCTAGACAGGAAATAACCCCCTTTACAAGCACCACCTTTAGAAACCCCATTGAACATGAATTCAGACCCTTCAAACAATGGTTTTCGGGTTAACAGTAGTTTGTAATTCTATATTAGCCTGTAATTATTCATGGACACTCAAATTCACTAGAAATGGACTTGTGTTTTGTGGTAGAAAATGTCAAGTTTAAATTAATAACAGTGCTGCTCATTCACTGGAGAATAAATGATATTGAGAAAAAAGATGGCATGCATATCCAGGGACTTTGAGGTCTAGAGAGGAGACTCAAGTGCTAAGGCATCTGTAAAGATCCTGATTGCTCGATGGAAGTAGGCTATGACAGCTGTAGATTTCAGAAGATAAGAAATTTGCTTTTTGAACCATGAATAAAAGTGTGGTGGGCCTGGGCACTGGCAGAGCACAGATTATGTCTGCCAGAAAACGTATGCCTGGCAGGAAACTGTCCATCTGCTAAGACCTTCACTGTGACCTGCCCATCTTGCCAGCCCCACTTGGAATGTTGTCCCCTTGCTTATGGGGCCCCAGGGACACTCACTGCCTTGCTGGTCCCCAGGACCCAGATTTCTTCCTGCCTCAGGGCCTTTGCACTTGTTACTCTGCCTTGAAGCTTTTGCCGGCCAACGTGTTTTTGAGCTGACATCTTCTCAGCATTTGGGTCTGTCCTCAAAGTGGTCATCTTGGACCACCCAATTAGAGTAACTCCCTTTTCCCCTTCCCACACGTGGGG
Organism: Neomonachus schauinslandi; assembly: GCF_002201575.2. Taxonomy (NCBI): domain Eukaryota; kingdom Metazoa; phylum Chordata; class Mammalia; order Carnivora; family Phocidae; genus Neomonachus; species Neomonachus schauinslandi. The sequence continues at coordinate 192,363,818 of NC_058403.1, read as the reverse complement.
ACTCTCAGCCTCCTGTCCCTTTTTATTTTCTTCATCACACTCATTTCTATCTGGAGTCCTCGTTTACTTGCCCATTGTCACCCTCCTCAGACTGAAATGTCAGCGTCATGGTCTGTCTGGTTCACTGCTGAATGCCTGATGTAGTAGGTGCTCAGTAAATGTTTGTTGAATGAACAAATGAATGCCAGAGTCATCAAGAGCGTCTTGTCCTGGTAATTGGAGAAAGGGAGGAAGAGGTTTAGGTAAAGGCTCACCTGGATAGCCCTAGGACAGCTGAACTGCCCTGGGTGGGGAGTTGGGGACTCACCCCAGAGCTGTGACTGGTGATGTACCTGTGGACGGTAATGGAGCCCTCCCCCTGCTGAGCACCTTCTGTACCTTGTCTCAGAAGCCTTTGAGCAAGAGCTGCTCTGATTCTCCTTCTACCAATAAAGACACTGGGGCTCAGGGAAGGTAAGTCACAAGCCCAAGGCCACTAACTAACAGGTGCCAAGCGAGGTCTCATATCCAAGACTCCAACTCCAAAGCCTGCATTTCAGACTGGTGTGCTGCACTATTAGGGTGCTGCCCAGGGATTCTTGCTGCAGAGAACAGGGATAGAAGAAGTGGAAACTCTTCCTGGGACCTTATTTATATATTTGCTCATGCATGGCATAAATAATGGCCATGTTTATGGACCATTTTGGATGTGCCAATTGCTGTGCTAAGTGCTTTACATCCATTAATTTGCTTGAACCCAAAGGGCTGATTGACTCAGGAGGATGGACCTTCGGATGACAAAGGGGGCTACTCATTCAAAGATACAGAACTGAATTGGAAGGGTGTGTGAGTGTGCAGAGAGAACATCAGCCTTCTATAACATCAGACAACCCCCATGTAGCGAAGTGCAAACTTGTTGGAGGATGGGGAAACGCAGATGAGAGCAGTTCTTTGGGTGGAAATAAAATAAGGGAACTATAAATGTGATTTTTGATGGGTTATAGGATGCATCATAAAGGCAAAGCAGGGATGTGTGAGCCGCTTTTCAGATACAAATTGCAAATAGATCACAAAGTGGGTGTGGGACTCTTACTTTCTAAACATCTGCTAGTAGTCTGTTCTACTAAAAGCTGAACATCTGATAAATTTCTGACTGGCATCAGAGGTAATTTAATCTCTCAGGAGGTAGAGGAAGCAGGAAGCAGAACTGCAATTCCTGAACTTCATATTGACCACTATGAATAATAATTTGGTGCTGAATGGACAGGGATGTTGGAGAAAATGGCCGTGTTGCATGGAGTTCACTTTATTGAGCAGGAAACGGTGGGCATTGACATACACTAGGCATTAAGGGAAATGATTTCAACCCAAATTAGAGCATTATAGCAGGACCCATTGACAGATTGGGAAGAGGCAGAGATTGGGAAGAATGGTAAGCTCATAAAATTACAACGCAGACATAAGAATCTGAATTGTTTCCATTAAAAGGCCTTTAAACATCCTTCACTAGGAAAAAGGCCTACACTCACTAAACTCAGATTTTAAAAAGAATACATACAAATCACAAAATATGGATACATTGTATAGTATAATTAAGGGAGTATGAATACATGTAGTGGGTCTAATGGTGGCCCCAGAAGATATGCCCAACTCCTAACCTCCAGTACATCCTGCAAATGTGACTTTATTTGGACATAGGGTCTTGCAGATATAATTAAGTTAAAGATTTTGAGATGAGATCATCTTGAATTTAGGGTGAACCCCAAATACAGTGACTGGTTTCCTTAAAGAAAAGGAGATATGACACACAGGTACACAGAGGGAAGGCCCTGTGTAGACGGAGGAAGAAATTGGGCCAATTGTGTCTCCAAGGCAAGAAACACTAATGTTGCTGGTGACCATCAGAGGCCAGGAGAGAGGCTTGGAACAGAATCTCCTTCAGATCCTGCAGAAGGAACCCATCTTGCCAATACCTTGATTTTGGACTTCTGGCCTCCTGAATAAACTTCTGTTGTTTTAAGTCACCCAGTTTGTGGTAATTTGTGGTAGCAGCCACAGGAAGCTAATACACTACATTAGCCCCCTAGGAAGATTCGGGGTGGGAGTGGAGCCAAAGCTCAGATTAATCTAAGACTCCTGAAGAACCCCAAATTAGGCAGCGGGGGGAGGGGGCCTCTTCAACAAAGTTTGAAACAAAACACAATCAAAGAAAAAGGGAAACTTACTGCTTAGGAGGATGCTGTTGTTTTTGCAGGTGACCTTAAGACTTTTGCAGGTGACCTCTGCTCAGCAGCCATAGAGGAAACATGAAGCCGGGGTGCTGGTCCACAATGTCATGTTCACCTCCCCCTCAGTGGAGAGTGGAAGGAACTGGGGACCTGGCTACAGGGGGTGTGATGCGAGGCACTGAGCCTTTGGGCTATTTCATTTCTGCTCTCTGTCAACCATGTTGGGAAAATGATTTTTAACTTTTTTTTTAACCCAGATATTTAGATGAAGTCCTCATTTTATAACGTTATCATTTTCCTGTTTCTTTTTTTCATCTTTCTCTCTTTTTAAAGATTTATTTATTTCCTTTAGAGAGAGAGAGAGCAGAGGGAGAAGCAGAGGGAGAGAGAGAGAGAATCTCAAGCACACTGCCCGCTGAGCACAGAGCCTTCTGTGAGGGGCTCGATCTCAGGACCCTAAGATCATGATCTGAGCTGAAATCAGGAGTCGGCCACTCAACTGACTGGGCCACCCAGACTCTCCTCTTTTTTTCATCTCTTAGATGACGAATTATGGACAGCAATTCAAGATTTTCCATTCTATGAAAATTGCTTGCTAAGCAAAATTGTGAAATCAACACACTGTGATTACTTTATGAGCCAGAGGACGTGTTATCTCAAATATCTGATCAAACAGGTGTGTGTAACACAGCCCTCATTTTAACTAGACCATATTTTTAGCGATTCTACTTCCCTTGTTCACCATGCCCTGGGAAGATCAAAGCCCCCTTTTTTAAAAGAGGCATAATTTCAGAGTGAGATTTAGTGTCCAAACGCTTGGTGAAATAATCCTCTGACCGTCACCACTCCTTTTGCATTTCTGAAGGTGCTCACAGTCCCCCAAGGGGGCAATCTTAGGTTTCTAGGACCACCTGAAGGCATGGGTAGCCTTTTACTACCCCCAAAGAAACCACAGTCAAGAAAAACAATTCTCTAACTGGAAACCATTTGACTCCTTAACATGTCGAGACAGTGAGTGAGCAAAATGGAATTTTTGCTTCTAATTGTGGAAAGTTTTTATATGATGGCAACATAATTGAGGCCACTGATGGAGGAGGCAAGAGCCATGGAGTTTTCAGTGTCATTATTGTATTTACCTCTTTGTGGATTAATTTAAGTGGCTTTTGTAGCAAGGAGTGAATCACAGTAATTATTGTCAAGCTTGCACGGGAACAATAAAGGGTTCCATTTTCCAGGATTGTGAGGATAAAGTCTTTCTCAAAATTACTTTGTGGTAAAAGGTTGAATTGGTCATTTTCACTCTCCCAGCCTATGATGTGGTTTATTATAGTTTATAAGAGTTTGAGCACTTACCCTTGAGATGAAAGTCAGAATCCCACTTGTCTATGGAATCTGGGTAAGTGATTTGAAAGAATAGGCAGGCTAGAAGTAAGACAATACAAGATGCCATGTCTGTCCACTGGGTCAGGCGCCATTTTGTGGGCTCTGTCTCATGCCTCTTCTGATGAGCATCTTGGGGCAGCAGGCTGGCAGTGGGCAGGCCATGTGGAGGAGGGATGGGGTGCAGTGGTGCCAACAGTGAGTTTCCTTATCACGATACCTAATGTACATGAACATTTCTAGCATTATTTTGCTCATTGGTTTACTATGCCACTTGAGGACTGGCAAACAACCTTTGTTTTTATTCATTCACCCATCCATCCATCTCTTCATGCATCCATAAATGGTTGGAATTTCTGCCATGTCCTGGTCAAAGGGGGTATAGCGGAAGACCAAGGGAATTGGTTCCTGCCCTCCCAGAGCTCACCATCTATTGAACAAAAGAAGTAGAGAGATGCAGTTATGTAACTCCAATTTACTTACTTATTTTTTTACAAGCAAACTTTGAAGTCAGAGGTAGAGAGAATTGGAATGGGACAGTATTGGCTGAGGTCATTGCAATGAGAGAAAACACATTTTTCCTGTTTTTAATGCTGGGTTCTGACTCAGGAGAGGAAAAGGTGGAAAATAACACTAAGAAGGTCTCTCTTTGCTTTCTCAAGAACTCTGTGCTGTGCAAGGTTGAAAGTTACAAATACAGGGATGTGTCTTTCAAGTAAGGAGTCCTCAATAAAGGCTCCTGGGTGGCTGTGGGGACTTGGGCAGGATGAGGAAGCCTGATGTATGGAATTCCCAGGAGCTAAACATTTGGAGAGCTATAACTTTCTTCACAGCTTCCCGCAAGGTGAACATCATGCTGCTATCTGCCAGTTCTGAGGGATGCCCGCCGGGGTTCTCTCTCACTTTGGTTTGTAACATTCCTCTTCCCTTTCTTTTCAGACCCAGCAATCGTCAATGGGGTTTATTGGTCCGAATCCCTAAACAAAGTTTTTGTCGATAACTTTGATCGAGACCCCTCTCTCATATGGCAGTACTTTGGAAGTGCGAAGGGATTTTTTAGGCAGTATCCAGGTGAGTATCCCTGCCTTGAGAATTATGATTGAGATTAATGATCCTGTGATATTTTTCTTTTGTGTTCAGGGTTAAATTTTTTTCCCCCCCTCCTATTAGGAGAAAATGAACGATTAAATTCAAATCAGTTAAATCTCTTGTCAGATAGACATGGGAGCATGGCATCTGCACGCACGCACATGTGTGTACATGTGTGTGAGACATGCACACACAGGCATTTAGATCTGCATAGGTTTCCACGGCTTAATAGAGCAGTTTATAGAGCTGCCACCAAAAGTGAGGAACTGGAGTGTGAGACATACCAAATTTGATCTTTCTGGACAAGAGTTTGTTTTTATTACTATTGACTACTACAATTCTTATCGTTGTTGTTATTACCGTGGAAAAGAACGAGTCATCATTGGGCTGAATTAAATTCTGACCGAAGGTGTAAGAAGTGGAAAATTTGAACTTAGGTTTCCCCACTCCAGAGCTGACCGCCCTCGGGGGAAGAGCTTTGCAATGGCCAAAGCACCACTGAGGTCAGCAACTCATCCTTAGGGCCACCAATCGCACCCTCAAATGGGTATGTTTGTCAGTTTGTTCATCATACCTTTGGAGCAGGTGTTCCTTCTGAGGCCTCCTGAGCCCTCTGCTTTGCAATAAGAATTTAATTCTGGCTTGGTTTGAATTTTAATTAAGAAGGGAAGTTTTAATTTTGCTCACAAGTTGTGAAAACAGGACTCGAGGCTACAATTGTGCCAACATCACAGCTGCAGAAATTAACAAGCTCAACCTAAAAGAAGGAAAAAAACGCCCTGCATAATCTTGGAGCAATTAAGTGGAGTCTTTTGTTTTCATTAAGTAAGACTAGGCACCTGATGTCTTCCCACTTTGAGGCACAGAGACCGTCAGCCTCCGCCTCGAGGAGCCGTTTGCCCTGCACACAGCATCTGTCCCCTGAGACTTGCCTGCCAAGTGTCTGCTTTGCCAGATTATTCAACATTTCCCAAGAGCCGTGTTCAGCAGGGCATGCATGGTTCCTCCTGGAGCTCACGGATATGTAAACAATAAGCATCCTAGTAAAGACAATGTTATAATAAACAGTGGCCTATTAAAGTTCCAGTGTCACCAAATTGCAATCTGCTTTGATACCCTCCACAGAGAGTAAATTTAATGCAGATGTTGCTGCAAATCAAGTGTGGTGGGGGGCTGATCCATTGAGGAAGCCACAGGGAACTCTTACCATCTTACCATGTGGCATTTGATTCAAGGTGGAGCCGATAAGAAGAAACCACAGATCATTTGTTGTCTCCGCCAGCAGGAAGTCCTCCAACTATGGTCATGAGGAAATTTGAAAACAATGAAAATAAGAAGGTGCATTAGTCATCTCAGGCTGCCGTAACAAAATACCACAGACTGGGTGGTTTAAACAACAGATACTCATTTCTCATAGTTCTGGGGGCTGGGAAGCCTGAGCTCAGGGTGTTGGCAGATTTGGTTCTTGGTGAGAGCCCTCTTTCTGGCTTTCAGATGGCCACCTTCTCCCTGTCTCCCCACGTGGTAAAGAGTGGAAGCTCAGGTATTTCTTACTCTTCGTAGAAGGGCACTAATCCCACGGGGGCTCCATCCTCATGACCTCATCTAAACCTCATTATCTCCCAAAGGCCCCACCTCTTCACACTATCACACAGGGTAATGTTAGTCTTCAACCTATGAATTTTTGGGGGCATGGGGGGGGCAACTTCACTCCATAACAAAAAGGAATCCTCATGAAGGTTGTATGTAATAGGGGAGACTGATTTAATTTACATACAAGGTTTTTATCAGTCAGAACAAGGTGGACTGAGAAATGCTTACCATTTTTATGACATTTGTGGCAGAATTTTGACTTTATAAAATTCCTGCATCTTTTCTGTGTTAATAAAGACATGAATCACAGTCCTCCTAAGGGGTTTCACTGCCCTGAGAATGCCCTGTGCTCACTCAGTGCTTGGTTCTGAACAGAGAGCAGCACACCTCTTGTCTCTTGGACATAAAATGATCATTAGAAGAGTGATCCATGGACATTTTTTGCTAGGATTTCTTATTTTCAGGATACTTCTTTCCATGTTTAGAGTGGTATAATAGTGTGAATCAGTGGTAAGTGTGCATGTCCTTAAACAGAAAGGATAGTTCTTCAATCTTATGTAAGTGTGTCTGAGTTCTTAGTTTGTTCCAAGCACTATGTGAGGTCCAGAAGAGAAAATGGTGAACTTAACAGATAAGGTCTCTGCCCTCATGCAGCTCCTGCTTTGGGGAAATGCATTCCTTAGGGATTTGGGTTTCAAGTGACAGAAACCCCATTCCAGCTAGCTCCAGCAAGGAATGCATTTATTGGCTCATGTAACTTGAAATCTAGGGAATGTGTTGTTCTGAGACACAGCTGGGTCCCAGTATTCAGCATTGTCGTTTGGATTATGAATCTTTCCTTTCCCCTTTCAACACCACCTTTCTCTGTTCTGACCATGTTTCACTGGCAGGTGATCCCCTAGTGATGGGGAACATGGCTGTGTACTTGCAGGATTATTTTTCAATTATGGTCGCAGAGGAAGAGAGAGAATCTGTCCCAATGGCTTAGATGAAAGTCCCAGGATTAGTTTGGTCTGGGTCATATGCCCCCACATCCTTAAGCGAGGGAGCCTGGACAGTGGGAAGCCTAGCCATCTGAAACCATGGGGATTGGTCAGGATTACTATGGCCTTGTCTGGAGGGGATCCTAAAGGAAGGAACAAGGACCACCAGGGAGACAGAGACAGGTGAACAGGTCATGATGGTACAGTATGTTTCATGCTAAGATTGGGGAAATAGAAGATGCTAGGCGATCACTAAGAAGGAGCACAATGTCAGCTTCTGGGAATTTTAGTAAACATCAGCTTAGTAGCATACCTGTCATGGTGCTTTCTCTTTCTGTATAGATTTACCTAGGCCTCCACAAGCTCACCGTAGGTCCTGGGGGCATGTGGCAACACTTCCACGTGCTGTCTTTTGGATGAGGTAGTGTTCTATGTCTACAATGTCTGATATGGTAACCACAGGCCACATGTGCCTATTGAGCATGTGAGATGTGCCTGATGAGACTGAGGAACTAAAATGTGAATTTTATTTAAATTGAGTTAATTTTTTTTTTTGCTGGTATTTTTTTTTATTCTTATGTTAATCCCCATACATTACAT
>NC_058403.1:192287531-192350966 GCF_002201575.2 Neomonachus schauinslandi | reverse complement strand
CCAAATGTCTTTGCCGGAGGCAGAATTGCCCCGCCCTTGCCCCCTCCTAGCTAAGTAATCTGCTCAGGTTTGCTCTCCGGGGCTTTTGTTCCCTGGGAGCTTTCCGTACAGCTTTGGAGGCGGAGAGTGAAAATGGCGGCCTCCCAATCTCCACCGCGGAGGAGCCGAGAACTCGGGGCCCCGCTTCTCAGTGAGCCCCCAGAGAAAAGCCGTCAGTCACTCCCGTCTCCCCGGTCTCCAGCCGCACTCCGTGCTCACCCGGCCTGTGACCGCGCATTTCTATCTCTGGCACCCAACCCCGGGTGGAGTCTCCAAACCCAGCAGATCCCTGCGGTGCACTCCTGCGCGGCTCCTCCCGGGGGAGGAAGGTGAGTCTCCCCAGATCTGCCGCTTGTTGGGTCCCTGCTGGAGGAGCAGTGGCCCGACTGTGCCGCGGATCACGGTTTATGGCAACCCCGAGCTGAGAGCCCGCACCTGGGCTCCGCCTCTGCAGCCGGCTTCCCTGCTCCGTTACCTGGGAGCTCTGCCACACTCAGGCACCCCCGGTCTTTCTGTGACCCGTGGGTCCTGAGACCACACTGTCCCGGAGGGTTCCACCCCCCCGCTTAGCCACCAGAGTGACGTCCCTCAGTGGAGCAGACTTTTAAAAGTTCCGATTTTGTGCTCCGCGGCTCTATCACTTGCCAGAAGCGGCCCACGGAGGCCCCTCCCCCGCCGTCTATCCTCCCGAATATCGCCTCGGATTCACTTCTCCGCACCTCCTACCTTCCAGAAAGTGGTCGCTTTTCTGTTCAGAGAGTTGTTGCTCTTCTTTTCTTTGATGTCCTTTTGAGTTTGTAGGTGTTCAGAATGGTTTGATCCCTATCCAGCTGAATTCCTGAGAGGAGACGAAATCCAGGTCTCCTACTCCTCCGCCATCTTGCTCCGCCCCCTAAATTGAGTTAATTTAAATCTAAAATTAAGTCGCCACATGTGGCTAGTAGCTATCACGTTGAACAGTGTAACTCTATGGGAAAAGACTTTTGTGGTCTGATACCCAGTTTCCAAGGTACTGGTCTACCTTTCAGTGCCTGTATTACAAAAAAGGTCTCACTGAACAGAGAGAGAACACAGAGCCTCGGGGAGGCTCTCCTGAACACCAGCAACCACCGCAGCAACAAAATACTAGTAAAGGGCCTGTGAGCTCTGCAGGATTGGTTACTCAGGCCTTATCGAAGCTCCGTTTATTTCAGTGTCATCCTTGGGAGTCTTCGGGGGTGCCGTTAATATTAATGTCATATTAATATTAGTGCTAGTGATAGTGACCCCCATTTATTGAGCACTGTGCTGGGTGTTTACACAAGCATTGTCTGATTTAATCCTCACAATGATCCTGTGGGCTGGAGCTACTATAATCTACATTTTACCAATGAGGAAACAGACCAGGAGGTTAACTGACCGACCAAGTCATACCAGCGGGATGGGAGGGAGTTGGTGATGGTGTTAATATTTTCACCACCTCTTTCATGCTTTGTTCTCATGGCAGTTCTTACTCTATAAAATACGAACTCTGCCCTGCAATCCTGAGCCATCAGGCTTTCAGTCCCCATCTTCTTTGCTAGGATATCTACCCCAGGAGGATGGAGACATTTGGCTATCACTCTGTTACCATCCTCAACCTACGTATTAGTATGTATTTGTTGAATGAACGAATCACTCAGTAGATCAGAGTTTACGCCTATCACACTGGTAGTAGCAGCCCTGCCTCCTCAGCTGCAGTAGAGCTGCTGCCTCTCTGGGAAGCTGGTCCCCGGCTACAGTCTGGTGGGATGCAGTGATCAAGTGGGGAACTGACATAATTACAGCATAGAGCTATGGTCCTTTTCTTTTCTCTACTGCTCCCCTTCCTCCAAGTCTTCCCAAGCCAATGACTGCATCATTCTTTTTATTTTGAAATTCATGCCCCAGCCAACCTGGGTGGCATCCCAAAAAGGCATACTGTCAATCCCAGAAATTATATAGCTCATGGAGGTGCTTCTTGGTTAAGTGTCGATTTCCCGGTTCTGAAAGATTTAGGATGAGCCAACTATTATTTCTCTGGGATTTGAAGTTACTTGAAGATATTCAAAATATCTGTGTGTAAAAAAAATTATATCCTGGAAAGTTGATATATCCTAGGGAAGATAGTACCATCTGGGGCAGGGTTTCCTGAAGTTTGTCTCCTAAAACATTTTGTTGTGAGATTGGAAAAGGAAGGGCTCAGTGGTCAGTTCGCTTGGTCAGTGCTGCCTCTGTCAATCCAGTTGTAGAGATTCAAAATGACATGAGCAGATTAAAGGCCCTTAGGTGTCTTTCCCATGCAGAGCATAGAAACCAGTTTTACTTTTATTCATTTAACTCATGCTAACACCCAGAGAACTTCTCATGGGACATCTTCATGGAAATGCCTATGTAAGGAAAAGCATGGTGGGTGGGGACTTGGGAGACAAGTCCTAGTCATAACTGGAAATCTCAGGAAGATCTTCTGACCTCTGAGAGCCTAGAGTCCCTTCTATGAGTTGAAGATTTTTGACCCAAGAGTCAAGTTTGGGCAAGATGGCCCCTCAGGGCCCATCCAGTCCTGACTTGAGTCAAGGTGTGACCTTTATTGTTCCACCTTAGACAGCTATGCCTAGAACTGTCTCAAGGTAGGGTCTTCATCCCCACTCAATGTGTACCTCAAGTCCTTACCAGGAAAGGCCTCAAGTCGCATGGTTTCTGCTGCCACCCAGGCTCCTTTCCTCTGTCCTAGACATTCTCTGTGCACAGCCATACCAGAATTTCTCCAGTTCCTTGAACTTGACATGCTCTTTTCAACCTCAGGACCTTTGCACATGTCGTTCTGTATGCGTGGGTATTCTTATTCACCCTGTGGCCACCACTTACTTTTGTTTTATAAGTCCTACCCATCTGCAGTGGATTGAGTCGTGCCTCCCCCAAATTATTTATGTCCACCTGGAGCCTCAGTATGTGACCTGACTTGGAAATAGGGGTCTTTGCAAATGTAATTAAGTAAGTTGGGATGAGATCACACTGAATTAGGGCGGGCCCTAAATCCAATATGACTGATGTCCTTATAAGAGGAGAGGACGAAGACAGAAGGAAGACAGAGACAGAGATTGAGGTGATGCAGCTACAAGTCAAGGAGCACCAAGGATTGCTGGGAGCCAGCAGAAGCTGAGAAGAGGTGAGAAGAATTTCCTCTCTAGAGCTTTAGAGGGAAATGTGGCCCACCAACACCTTGATTTTAGACTTCTATCCTCCAAAACTGTGAGAGAGTTCTTTCCTGTTAACCCACCCAATTTGTAGGACTTTTGTTACATCAGCTCTAGAAAACTAATATACCATCCTTCTGCTCTCACTGGAAGAAGATCCTTCTTCCTATTAGAGATTGGGATCACCTTTTGCACACTACCATAGCCTCAGGCACTTCATCTTTGTGACATCTCTGGTGCATGTGATTTCTTATCATGTGCCAGCTTCCCTGCTGATGTGAGGCCTCCTGAGGGCAGGCAAGGGCCAGGTCCATGTTTCCCAGTCACTGCTCTGTCCATCAACTGGCAGAGTACTGGAGTTTGATGAACATTGTGATGAGTAGGCAAAAGGCTCTGCGGTTGTCCTGTCTGTTCCACTTTCTTCTGGAATTGTATCCTTTACCACGTTTCCCAACAGACAAATTTCATGTCAGCTTTTCAAAAAGCACCAAGTACAGCAGTGCCTGGGAGGAGTTACATGCCCATGTGCAGGGGAATGATCTCAAACCAGAAGGAGGGCGTTAAGTGTCTTTAATCCCTCCCCTCCGCCCCCAGGCCCTAGCCTAAAAGCTGGTACTATAAAAAAAGAATTGTACCTTTTCTTGTCTTGTGGGGCACACAGGGATGGGGCTGTGATGGGGAGGAAGGATGGGGAGGGGCGGAGCAGGATTGGGCACAGTCCTGGTCTAAGAACACTCACCACAATTCAATTCAAGAAACAAACATCCGCTGAAGGTCTACCATGGGTCAACTCATTAAAAAAAAAAAAAAAATCTCTTTATTTGGGTTCAAACCAATGCTTTTGATATTGGAACATTACCTAGCCTCACTATGGATATAATTTCACTATGTGTTAAGACCATGCTACCCTAACTGTACTTGGCTTTATACAAAGCAGTGTATTTCTTATTTTTAAATAAACTGTGTTCTTGTCCCTTAGTGTACAATAGCATGTCGGATTTATTTTGTCTTCGTTGCCTAATGACCTTCGATTCTCATACTTCTGGTTTCTGATTTGGTACAGGAAACTCTTTAAATTGGCCCATTTGTAGGTGGGACATGTAGGTACAAGGAGAACATAATAAAATGATTCTCTGGGTAGCAAACTACCATCTCATGGTTTTCTGAGTACTAATTTGGGGGTGTTATCTCAAGCACATACTATTATTATTTTGGCAGGATCCTGAAACCTGGCCATCAGTAATTGGACAGGAGACTCCCAGTGCTACCATCTGAGTCAGGATTTCCTCCTGTGAAAGTCATTTTTCTGTTTTTATTTTCTTCACTCTAAAGTCTGTATTTTAAATCCTCCATCCCTGAGCAGCACTCAGGGATGAAAACAATGATTCACTATCTTATTTTCAGGCAGCAACCACTTTTCTTTTTAAATGAAATTTTATTCTTAACAACCAAGTTATAAATAGAGAATGTCAACCTTGGACGTATCCTGACCAGTCTGCAAACCACAAGACGAAGGATATGGGATCCCATCTTACACATGGGGAAAACTCCCCAGGCTTCAAAGCCTGAAATTCAAACTTTGTAACACAGCATAATTATGGCCATTTTTTTTTCCATCTCAGTGTGGAAAGCCAGGCCAGTATCCCTGATTATAAATACAGAAGTGAGGGGAAAACAGACCTGTGTATATTCTGGGATGAAAATGTATCGAGGCTTTCTACGCACCATGCTACACACATTGCTTTGCCCAGACCCAGTTACATGGCCTGACTCTGCCCAGAAGTCTGTGAATGATGCTACCAGGTCCAACAACTTGCTGGACAGTGAGAAATGACCATTGGCCACGGGAAGGGGCTGGAGTCACGTCGTTTGTTGACAGATAACACGTTACTGAGGATGTCCCCACTCTCCAGCAGGCCTTGAACAACTGAGCTAAGGCCATGTTCGCTATGGTGTTACAGCACGAAAGCACCTTCCCAGAGGTGGCGATGGAGCATGTGATGAGCTCCAGGGCTGGTCGTTGCATGTGATTTTTCACCCTGTCTGTTCAATCAGCAAAGCAGAGCAGCCTTGAAATGCTATGAATAAATATTTGAAGTTTCTGGGTTTCTCATAACTCCATTTTTCTTCTAGGGATTAAATGGGAACCAGATGAGAATGGAGTCATTGCCTTTGACTGCAGGAACCGAAAATGGTAGGAAATGGTCAAACCTCTTCATTACGTTTTAAAGAGAGAACTCGCAAAGAGGTTCATTTTTACTTCATTTTTACTTAATTTTCCCCTGACCTAGGTACATCCAGGCAGCGACTTCTCCGAAAGACGTGGTCATTTTAGTGGATGTCAGTGGCAGCATGAAAGGACTGCGTCTCACTATTGCAAAGCAAACCGTCTCATCTATTCTGGATACACTGGGGGATGATGACTTTTTCAACATAATTGCTGTGAGTGCATCTGTTTTGTGCTTTCTCTGCACTTTGGGTCCATCTGCTCTTTTAGCAGCAACTGGTTCACATTCTCATTGCTTTTGTACACACATCCCACCCCAGATGAGGACCGGTGAGTCCCATGGGGGTTCACGGAATCAGGATGTTGGAAAGGCTTTCAGGGTCTGGGAAAGCAGTGGAGCATATTTCCTCTCTGTACCACGCACTCAGGTATGGCCACCTGGCAGAGTAGCACTAGATTTGGTTTTCCTGGGAGGCAACCTTTTTGGAACCTTGGGGAATTAGACCTTGCAAGATGTTCCTTAAATGGCTAGTGGAAATTAACTTTAAGCTAGATTAGTCTGATGACAATGATAGTAATAATAATCATGATGCTAAAACAACTAAACTGTGGAGAGCTGTCTAAGGCTCACAGAACACTTGATCTCAGCTTCGGAAACCAAAGTGGCATTTATTAAATACCTACTGAATGCCATTTGCTTACTCTTTGTATTTGCATTTCTTTGTTCCTCATGGCAGCTCTAGGAGGTGGAAGGTGGTTTTTGCATTTTCTCAGGTGGAGCTGCTGGGCTTGAGAGGGTCAGTGACTTGCCTGAGGTCCAAGAGCAGGGACGTGGGAGACCCAAGACCCCGGTAGGGCAGTAACATGCCCTGGAAAGGAACACTAATTCTGGTTTCCATCTCCAGTTCTTTTTCCTCTTCTCCCCAGTTCTGTGGTGTGATGTCCCTCCTACTCTCCCTAAAGATTAGAGCCACAATTAGCCCACTGCTTTTCCCTGAGTAATTAACCAGGTGCTCCTGCCCGGTGGTCAACTGTGCTTTGCCACATCACCTCTACCTAGGACACCAAGTGGCTACAGCAGGCAGCCGGGGCAGCGTGCAAGGGTGATGGACCTGGCACTTTGGGGTTGGGACCTAGTTTTGAACCCTAGTTCTGCCACATATAGCTAGCTGCACATCTTGGGGCAAACCACATCAGTCTGAGCCATCAGCCCACCAGCGGAAGCTTGAGTAATCACATCACCCACAGAGCTGCTGCCAGAATTACCTGAGCCTGGGCCCAGGAGGCCCACACCGAGGGCAGGATGTGAAGGCAGGGGTGTTATTTGAAGAGCAGCGCAGACGGGCTCCAAGCTTGTTGGTCCGCGTGGCTTCCCCAGGCTCCCGAGCAGAGTGCGTCATCACGATACTTTGGATTTATATTGCATTGGGATTTATATTGCATTGGGATTGCTTGAATTAGTGTCCTGCCTGCGTGCTTCTGAGGAGACTGAGCAAGAAGACGCAGCTGCAGAGCACCCATGATTTATAGCTTCCAATTTCAAAAAGCCCTGAAGAAGAAAAGGAAGAGAAAGAGAACAAGAAATTCCATGGGAGTAGGGGTTATTTATTTATTGTTTATTTATTCACTAGACCCAGTGCCTGGGACAGTGCCTGGGAAAGAGTAAGAGTTTAAATACGTGTTGAAAGAAGAATCCCTACAGCCGCCTTGCCCACTCCTCCTAAGTGTCCGATGTGGATGATCTTGTTGGGGTTTCACCCCAGCTCTGTGCCATGTGGTGTGGAGACAGAGGCCCCACAAGGTAGAAGCCACCAGCTTGAGGTCACATAGCCAGAAAAAGTGGCCCAGGAAGAACTCAGAAACTGTCTGGCTTTACCTCCTTCTGCTTCGTGAGCAGAAGTGAAGAGACAAGTTAACTGCTCCACCGTCTTGCCCTGAAACTGGATGGCCCCAGGGCAGGGTTCTTTCAGGGATACTTTGAGACAGAACTTAGGGTTTCTAAATCAAGCAAAGTTACTCTAGTTTCCAGTCGCCTCGTGAATATGCAAATATATAGTCTCCTCGTGAATATGCAAATGTAGCTTGATCCCCCACACATCCCGAAGCATTCACAGATAAGAAACCACTAATTTGGGACTATCTTTCTTATTAATCTTTAATTACTCATTACAGAAGTATCAGAAATTAGCATAATAAGAAGTGCTAACTAATTACATTGTGGATCCTTTATCGGTCAGGATTTATCGTTCTGTTAACAAAAGCAATCGATTGAAATAATCTTTGTAAGTTCATTAAGATATACAAACAGTGTCAACTCAATAATGAAGACAGAGCGATTAAGATAATTGAAAGTAGACATGCTATTTATTTTAGAATAGTTAAGGGGAAAAATATTTTTTTTACCCCAAATTGTCCCCTTATATAAAGACACCCATTAGAGGTCCCATTAACCCTCATTGTACATCTGCTTGTTAGTTTTCAACATAAATGATCAGCTTTGAGACTATTTACGTAATTATTTTGATGAATAGAAAGATACTCTGAACTTTTTTTATTTGAAGCCTCTATAGTAAAATCATGAACTCTGTCCCCCTAATGGGTAAGAGAATGGATCAAATTTGTTCGTAAATTTATATTGAAAGCCCAAGGTGATAAAAGGAACCACTGATTAACAGTAACTTTTACACGTTGATTATTTTATTATAAGCAACATATGTGAAAATTTTAAACAATTCCGAAAAGTTCCTATTTCCTTGCTGTTTGCCACATATTGTTCCAAGTTTTTCCATGTATATGAACATACATAATTTTTGCACAGCAATAGAATCCTATTTTCCACAATATTCAGCAACTTGCTTCTATACTCATATCGGTAAGCAAGTATATTTGAAGAGCAGAGCATTTCATCACCTCTAGCTGACATTAATTATTTAACCAGTCCTCCTTTGCTGGGCATCATGCTGTTATGGGTCTCTTTTCCACTCGAGAGTGCTGCAGAGAGTGGACTTGGGCCTGTATTTTTGCAGGGTTGGGTATGCTTCTATTGAATAGTATCTAGAAGTGAAATTGCTGCCCCAAAGGGTATGCACATACGTAGGTATTATGAGAATGTCCATTAAGTAGGATGTTATAATGTTTACACACTTAGAAAGTGTACAGGCATACCTTGGAGATATGGCAGCTTTGGGACCAGACCACCGAAATTTAGCGGGTATTGCGATAAAGTAAGACAAATGAAGTTTTTGGTTTACCAGTGCATATAAAAGTTATGTTTACGCTATACTATAGTCTGTAAGTGTGCAATAGCATTTTGTCTAAAAGACAATGTCTGTACCTTAATTTTAAAATACTTTATTGCTAAAAAATACTAATCATCATCTGAGCTTTTAAGTGATGATCCCAGAGCACCATAACAAATATAATATTGAAAAAGGTTGAAATATTGTGAGAATTACCAAAATGTGACAGAGAGACACAAAGTTAGCAAACACGGTTGAAAAAATGGTGCTGATAGACTTGCTTTGCAGAGAGTTGCCGGAAACCTTTAAGAAGTAATCTTGTAAAAAAATAAACATAGTATCTGTGAACACAATAAAACAAGGTATGCCTGTATTAGCTCCATCTGCTGTAACAAAATAACAAACTGGGTGGCTGACATACAGAAAATTATTTTCTTAGTCCTAGAGGCTGGAAAGTCCAAGCTCAAGGTCCAGGAGGGTTTGGTTTCTGTGAGGATGTGTGCTCATGGAGAGAGAAAGAGAGAGGGAGCAAGCTCCGTCATGTCTCCCCTTATGCAGGCACTAATCCCATCATGAGGCTGGACCATCATGACCTCACCTAGCCCTAATCACCTCCCAAAGGCCCCATCTCCAAATACCACCACACCGTGGGATAAGGCTTCAACATGCAGTTGGGGGGGCGGAGGTAGACACATTCAGTCCATTACACCAACACTTTGAGGGTTCTAAATAGTGGATTGATAATTGGTGGATCTCCATGTGTATTCCCTGGAACTGTCCCTCTCAACGCTGAGTATGTTTCACCAATGATGCCTTGCCACATCATGGTGGTGTTTTTTTTTTCTCCATTACCTTATATTTCTACACTGGCAACATTGCTCTAGTTAGTAATATGGTGTATGTAAGTTTTTCCGTCTATTTAAAATGGTTACTTGCCTCCGTCTAGAGGGAGACCCCACTGCAGGTTCTTGTAAGTCCAGGGGGATGGGAGGTCTGAAGCTCCGTCCAGAATGCCCTGCAAATCTGTTTGAGTGCATTGTTCTTGTCGGCTGGATTCCATTTACGGGAGAGGACATTATCATTTCACCCTTCATTACACTGTCAGTTTTCTCCTGCTGGCTGAGTAGATGTGTGAGGAGACATTTCAGAGTTTTAGGGAGAAAGTAAAGAATACATTCTTGTTTTACCATGGTGGAAGCCCTTGTTTGTTGTAGATATTTGTTTATACAAATCTACTTCATTATTGCTGTTTGGTTTTCAGGGCCCTAATAGGGAGGGGAGGAGAGGGGGGTAAATAGTGGAAAAGCCTTTTCTTGGCCATTTCAGTCATTTTTGCATGTTTGCATGTTTGTATGAAGCTCACTGGCTAAATGCATCTTATATATTATACTGAAAAGCTTCCAATTCAGATCTTTCCGGAGAATAAACATGAAATGATAATGTTAAAAACTGTTTTAGCTTTCATGGGCAGGGTATTGCAAAATCTAAGACTGATGAACTAAATGATCGAATTATAGAAGAATAGAAGAAATATGAGAGTGATTTTGTGCAGCCGAAGTTAAAATTTAAGGTCAAACCACTGGTGCATGAAGAGAGATGTCACTGACAAGAGAAAAGGCATATTTTTCTGATTTACTTTGAAGTCTAACTACAAGCCATGCATTAAATTAACAATATTATCATAAAAATGAGGGTGCTAATTCTGTCGATGCTGAAATTTGAAAAATGATTTTACAGAAGCCTAAGCCATGCATTAAATGAACACAGTATTAACTGGACTGATATTATTAAATCAATTTAAATGCCTCCTGCAGCCTGTGTTTGTGCAGAGCTGAATAGAGAAGAGCATCATTTGTTAGTTCAACCCAGAACTTTCTGGTGCCCTGGTTTCAATTTGCAGGATTTTCTTTAGAACTGTTTCTCCAGTGCTTTGTCTGCTATGGATTTGCTTTTTAAAGTAATCGATTCCGTATTAAAAGTATGAGGATGGTATTTTTTTGCAGTGCTCATTTGTTCTGTACTACTAATTACGTCCAGTCGTGTTTCAAATTACACAAGAAGCTTTTGTAATGTAGAAGATCCCGGGGATGCCTCTGTTGGTGAAAATATTGTGGGTTCATCTGCTTCGTACATAAGCCCTCCACATTTTCATTCTAAAGGTTGTTTAATCAAAAGCGCACCGATAAAACCATATAAATATTTAATGGAGTTCTAGTAATTCTACATTACTTTCTTGCATTGCATGAGTGTGCCAGCATTTTAATTCTATTTTTTTTTTTTTTTTGTGGAACTTAGGATTCCCTAAAACGTACCCACTTACTTCATTTACTTTCTATTTATCTGTTTTTTTTTTGAAAGGGGTGGAGATTCTTTTGTTTTGTTTTGTATTTTCCTGTGTCAATTTTTTTTTGTCTAGGCTTTGTTTCTCTTCTTTTCACTCTGTAATCTTCTCTATGACTTTGCTTTTCATTTCTTTGTTCTGATTATTCATTTAACAAATTCTATTCAGTGCTAAGAATTAAGTATTGTACTAGGGCTGCCTCTGTAAATAAGGAAGACAGGTTGTCCCCCACTGTGGACCTGGAGGTTTTGTGTGTGTGAGTATTGGGTGTGGGGATAAGCGGGAAGCAGGTACTCACAGCAGAGTGGGAGTGGTACAGTCTTGGAGGGGGCAGGGAGGGCAAGTAACCAGCTGGGGACTCAGTGATGGCTTCTTGAAAGGAGTGATGACTCAGGGGGGGAATCTACAGGAGGAAGGTGCTATTTGCAGGTGGTAGTTACTTCTCCCCCACCCCCAGGAAGTACAGGCCTGGTGGGGATTGACTGAAAGGAGTTTCATTGTCTGGACTTATTGGAGTTGGGGATGAATGTGGGAGGTGCAGTGGGTGGGGAGGTGGTTGATGATAAAAAGAATGGGGCTGGATTGAGAGAGGCAGGCCAGACCCAGCAAGTCTGGTCAGCCATATAGAACAACTGGGACTTCATCTAGAGGCAGTGGAGGACATGAGGGTCAGCTGTAGGGTGACATGTGGGGATGCCCCCCTAAATTTTCTCCTTCTTAGTTAGGTCTCCCCTCATCCTCTTTTTTAGGCAACTAACAGTCTTCTTCTGTTAGGCCTGAAAGCTCCATTGCTTTCATCCTCAGGTCCAGCTTTCAACCTGAAGTAGGGTTGAGTTCTCACTATCATCCAGAGTCCAGAGTCAGCTGATTTTCACTCTTGGGCTCTAGGCTTCGATTTACATGAGCCAGCATGTGACACAATTCTACACCAACACCAAAGCTTGTGTGAGCCTTGGTGGGCGAGCCCAACCCATTTATTCTTTGTGTTTGGATCTTTCTCAAACAAGTTCTGGCCATTCATTTAATGAAACTTAAAGCTTGGATTTCCTATTTTAGATCATCATTAAAATTCCCATTGAGGATTTTGCTGAGTCCTTAAAATGGTAGATGTAGGGAATGGTTACAAGGATTTCACAGAAGGAAGGAAAAGGCAGATGGTGATGTGTCCTTGCAGTCAGAATGCAGAGTTGTGTGGTTGGCATGGGAGAAAGAGAAGGACAGTTCCCGAGAGAAGAGAAGGGTGGGATGTAGTCTAACCCCTGAAGAAGATCATGGGTTTACCCCAAGCCTGTTTTTGTTTTTCGGATGGACCATGACAGCATCCTAGATGAGTACTTTCTATCATGAAAAGGGAAAATAGCCGTTATCTTTAGATTTAATGAGCATATTCTTTTACGGATAAAAGTAAGAAAAAGTGGGTCATGATCACTCTCCAATGATGGTCATGTGCAAATTTAGTCAGTGTTTTGTGTCCCTGGACATAGCAGGTGCTTAGTTGCTATTCAGTGGGCAAACAAAGGACCAAAGGGCTCCATAGCGGATGCCTTCCTGGGAGGGGAGTTGGTAGTAAGTTGGCTGCATCGTCTTGACTCCATGTCTGCCGAGGACCCTGGTCACTGAGAAGGTTCATAGTGTGGCATGGAGTGGGACAGTGTACAACCATGCACCCTGATGGTTTCTGTCTTGGGTTTTTAGATAGTCCCATGAGCCTATTGGTGTAGCATATCTATCCCATGAAGGGAGAGTCCGTGCTCTCCAGAGGGGGTCCGGGGCACGTGACCCCTATCCTCACCACCCCCTGGCTACTTAGCAAATGTTGACTCCAGGTGGAGGGCATGCTTGTTGGTCTCTCTCTCTAGGTAGCATACATGATACTCGCATATAGATTTTCTTTCTTCCTTGTGCACGTGCCTCCAGATGCCTTCTTTCTCTTTCTTACATGCCCAGTTCTATGCTGACTCTTAACAGAATTACCTCATTTCATCCTCACAGTGACTTCACAAGAGAAGTTCAGTTACAGTTCTCATTTCCCCAACACAAACACTGAGACTCAGAGAGCGGAAAGCCCCAAGGTTACCCAGGTGGTGTGTGGCAGAGCCAGGATTTGAACCCAGGCCTGTCTGCCTCCATTGCTTTAGCTCTACTGCTCTACCCTTGTGTGAATCAGAAGAGGAGAGCCAACCAGAAAGGAGAAAGGGAGAAGGAGACAGACGGTTACCATGTGGCAGTCCTAGCTCTTTAAGGGGTGAAAGTTCTTTGTCCATCTTCTTACCAAGTGGTTGGTGGGCTGGCTGGACCATCTCCAGGGCTGCCTGGGCCCTCGCCTATCCTGCTAGGAGACTCTTTCCATTTCCCAGAAATTTACAGGAAGGACTACCCACTTCGGGGTGGAGAGGGAGATGGCTGAGTCCCTCTCTAAGATTCATTCCTGGTAGTGAGAGGCAGCAAACTCAGATGGTGGAAGAAAATTCCACCTGGCCAACGATGATGGTGTGCACTGCATCCTGTTCTTTTTTAGATGACTGATATCTGCTTGTTTAAGGAGGGATGAAGGAGAGCTGTTTATCGGGCCACTGTATCTTAGGGCTAGCGGTGACCAGATCTTCAGTTGTGAATTGATATGGTCATCCCACATTATTGTTTCACAACGTAGAAATCTAGGGAACATCCATTAAGATGTAGAAACTGGAAAGTTTCCAAACGGAGAGCTACTGGGAGCTTGGAAACAGTTTCACATGCGGGGTGCCCTTGGTGTTCCCCTAGGGAGGAGCACCAGGCAGCGTGGTGAGCTTGCACACCCGATGGGCCTCCTTGGCACAGCCACCTGGTGTGTACCGTTCACTCACGTGGATGGCTGAGCCCAACTCCCTTTGGTGATACAGACCAGATTGCTCAGCATAGCTTTATCCTGATGCAGTCAAGGGAAATTAGTCAACTGCAAGCTTGGATGATGCCACTAACAAGCTGGCGGGGGTTCAGAAGAGCAGATTCCTCTACTGTGGCCATGGCTCACACAGTGATGGGGAGCATGGTTTTGATTACTGCACATGTTCCTCCCTGATGAGGGCAAGAACATCTTGGTGTTCTTTACTTTCTAGCCCCCTCGGCAGCCCCCCACGTGTGCAGGCTTTCGCACTAGCAAAGCAATTTCAAGTCTGTTGCCTCATTGGATCCTCACAGGAGCCCCTGGAGGATAAATGGAAGATGAATTAGCACCTTCTCATGCATAAAGAATGCAGGACCTGAGGTTCAGTGACTTTCCCAAGGCCACACAAGGAGTACATGGCAGAGGCAGAATGTGGACCCAAGCATCCTGACTCTCACCTCAGACTACGCAACCCGATAGGAATCAATATTGATAATGTATATTAGGCAGAATGTAGATAAAGCTCAAAATTTTCCTGGCAAATGGAATTGGGAACCTTGGGAGTACAAGGTACAGAACAACTGAATAAAGGCTGCTTCAGCATATGGGCATCTCATGATCTCATGGACGTGGAGCAGGGCAGCTGCATGTTTGGTACATGATGCTTCAGCAGTGTCATCAAAGACCCACACTGGCTCCGTCTTCCTGCGCTTTGCTCTCCATCCTTAATCTTGTCACCTCATGGTTGCAAAATGACTGCTGCAGCTGTGCAGTGCATCCCAAGTGGGAAGGAAGGCAGTGGGTAGAGAAGAGTTTCCCTTTAATGGCAAGAAGAAAAAAAAAATTCACTGAAACTGTCCAGAAAATGACTCCTTTATGTTTTGTTGGCTGGGAATGGATCACGTGACCACCTCTAGCTTCAAGACAGGGTAGGAAAGCATGCAGCCAGCCGAGGAGGATGGGATGGCTGTGATTGGCTAAGACTGCTTATGCTTCTGGCTTTAGGAATGGGCATCTTGTCTCCCCTGAGCAACTCAGTCAGCGAGGGAGGTGGAGGACAGGGGAATGGCTGCTTTTTCCAGCAACTTCCAGCGTCAGTCCAATATGGCCTGAGAATGTTGGAGGAGCTCTTCTTCAGGTTGGACTGTGAATTGCTTCCTGAGTCCTCAGATGGTGTTCCATTTGTTGACTGAAAGTCATTTGTCAATAGCTGATTTCAGAATCACATAAACGTGTTTTTCCTCTGTGCCACTTCAGAGGAGATCTAAGCTCTATGACCATTGAGCTGTGATTTTTTTCAAATGCTCTGCATGACTAAGAACAAAGATTAAAGGGGGAGCAAAAGTCTGACTGATGAGAAGCACAGAGGCTTTGGGGGCCAGAGAGGAGAAACTGGGGGCTTTGAGGGCCCGAGGTGATTGGCTGTGAGGTCAGACTGCCTGGGTTCGAATCTGGACTCCACCCCTTGTGGACTCCCTGGGGACTTTGGGCAAGTTGATCATCCTTGCTCTGCCTTGGTTTCCTCGTCTGTAAAGGGGGTGTGGTTGGAAGCGCTTACCACATGAGGTTGAGGTATGCTGTGAATGAAGTCTAGCCTGTGCCTAGATGAAGTGAGCGCTCAGTAACAGTGAGTTGCTGATGTCGTTATCTCTGCTCCTGCCTGCCTAGCAAGCACTTTGGCACTGAAACAGGATGTGTCTCTGTCACTGCTGGGTCAGCTGCGTGTCTGGCCCTCTTCAGTCTGTCCCTGCAGTGTGCCCAGAGCATTGGGCCCATGCCCATCCCTTTAGTCACTCACTTCCCTGTGCACAGCCCTCCATGGTCCTCACTGTGCATGCACTTAAAGTCTGAACTCCTTAGCCAGGCTTTGCTTGAGAGCTGGACCTGTGAGAGATGGTTCTGGTTCCTTTTCTCTGGAGCTCTGGGCTGGGCTTTTGGTAGCTGGAATGGAAATGGGATGACATTCATTGAACACATTGTTTCTGGGCACCGACTGTGGGCGCAGCCCTGTGCTTGTCACAGGGGGCACACTGAGGAACCAGATATGGACCCTGACAATGGGGGCCCACCTGTGGGAAGAGACCTGGGCACCAAGCTGTCAGAATTTGGGAGTTTACAGGAAAGGAGCCTCAGCTACACCAGAGGCTGCTTCCCAGAGGAGGCAGGAATGAGCTTGCCCAGAGGATGAACAGGAGTCAGCTGGGAGAGGCCAGAGCAAGAGCTCCAGGCAGAGGGCCCTGTGTGGGAGGACAAGATGGGATATCTCAGAGGACAGGAAGGGAATCAGGGCTGGCTAGTGCTAAGTTTCTTGGGAGGGCTAATGAATGAGTGAAGCTGGAAAGGTCAACAGGGCCAAGTGTCCAGAGCCCTGCCACACCCTGGGAAGGATTATCTGCAGAGCAGTGGAAAGTGTGAATGGGTTGGCAGGAGGCGACATGACCTGACTGGTGTTTTGGAAGGACCCAGCCTAGCCATAGTGGAGAGAATCATGCTTAAGTTTCCACTTCCTTGTTGTGAGCTTTGGACAAAAACAAATGGTCATATTCCAGGTATTCTGCGATAAAAACTAATGGGAAGGCTGACATTGGCCTGTGTGGTAGGGGATGCCACCGCTTGTGAGCAGTGCTCTGACCAGAAGTTGTAGAGCCTCCCAGAGTGACGGGGGAACATCAAGGCTTCTCCTTTCCTGCATTCTGTTGTCACTCATGTGTGACCCATGCACAGGTCCTTGCACCCCAGAAAACCAACAACAGGAGCTGGAGCTATATTTGCCCAAGTCTGGGGTGCTCTTTAGATCTCACCTGGATCATGTACTGTCTGCCGTGGCCACAGAGCCCCAGTGTTTGGAGCCACCCCCGAAGGACTGTCAGTTAACTGTGTATACCCTTAACACTGCCATATACCGGCACATGCTCTAGAACTTTTTCTCTCAAACAAGAGAGGAAAATTAGCACTTAAGCGCAATTTTATCTAGGGGCACCAATTGGGAAAGTCACCTATGTGAATGAACTGAGCCTGTAGTTATGTTGCTTCTTTGTTTGTTTGCATGTATCCTTAAATTATCTGGTACCCCTCAAATGATTAATTAAGTGTATCCTCTTGGCTATTTCATCTCTTTGCAGTATAATGAGGAGCTTCACTACGTGGAACCTTGCCTGAATGGGACGTTGGTGCAAGCTGACAGGACAAACAAGGAGGTAGGGCCTGCAACTGGGCAGGTGCATCAGAGGTCATGGTGCAGCCTCGTCTCCCTTACAGTGCTTGCTGACAGTAATTCTGTTCTAATTTTTATAAACTCATCATAGTATTGGCCTTTTATTGAGGACCTTGGAACCCCAGTGTATAGAACATTTATGAAGAGGCACAGATAAAATCATGGCAATGAAATAATTATGTTGAGTTCAGAAACTCAGTAGTTCCTAAATAACTGCATTGGTTTACTTTTTTTCTTATTCTGTGCACATCCTGTGTTGTGCTTGATACCTGTGTTGACACCATTGGAAGCATATGGCTTTTGCTGAGATTCAAAGAAAACTGAAACTACTTGCTAAATCTTTTGTTGCTCTTACTATAATTGATCAAATAATTATTGGGGTAGCTATTGGGGTAACTTGTCTCCCGGGTTAGAAGGTAAGCTTTATGAGGATAGGGATGATCTCTGCTCACTGCTGTATATTCAATGCTCTGAGCATTGCCTGCTGCATAAATATTGTGGAACAAAAGGAAGATGTGTTAAAGGAGGACCTTAGGAAGTGGGGTAGAAGTTGTCCTTCTAGTTGGAGCATTCTAGGAAAATTCCCAGAATAGATTTCAATAAAATAAATCCTGTTTCTCTTTAGCCATATTTATTTTTTATTTTTATTTTTTTGTAGAGAGAGAGAGAGGGAGAGCACACAAGTAGGAGAGGGAAGGGCAGAGGGAGAGGGAGAGAGCATCTTAAGCAGGCGCCACGCTCAGTGCAGAGCCTGATGTGGGGCTTGATGTTGCGACCCTGAGATCATGACCTGAGCCAAAATCAAGACTGAGCCACTGAGGGGCCCCTCCCCTTAGCCATCTTTAAATTTGTCAGTACAAAGCACTGCAGCTACCACCATACCACCCCCTATAGGGCTAGGGAACAATTTAGGTTGAAGGTGTGGCTGTGGCTGCAATAATATCACACTTCCTGGGACGCAGAGCTGCCATTACTCATACTGTTTTGTTATATCTGCCATGCAGGGCTTCTCCTGCCCTGGAGAGCAGACTCCCATGAGGCCGGCTGAGGGCAGCGGCAAGGCAGGTTTCTGTGAGGCAGTGCCTGTGCTGGGGAGACCCCCTGGCTCAAGGGGGCAGGGAGTGGCATTGGTACTATCTTAGGTACAGATGGTAGAAGCATTTGGATGGGCATCTCTGAGGGAGTGAACAACACAGGATTAGGAAAAATTTATTCCAGCTAGAATACACAGTGAGAAGGAAAAATTATATCAGAGTTAATATCCACGCTTCAATTTGAGGGGCAAGAAACACCATAATAAGCTTTACGTTTGGAGGAAGAAAGAAGTACATTGTAGTTCAAGGAACAAGTGTATCTAGAGAATGTTTGTTCATGGTCATTTTGTAGGGTAAGGTAGGAAAGAATGACTTAGATCTCAATTTATCTTTTTAAATAATTTTAAATTATTTAAAATTTATTGCCAGATTTTCCTAGGGACCTTCCCCTTGTTTGACTATTGCCTGGGTCTGGATTCCACCCCCTTCCCAATAGTGTAGCATTGAAATATTCTCCAGAGCCTCAGATAGGTGTCCAGTGATGGTGCCTGCAACATTAAATAGCAAAGATGCTTAAAATGATCAAGACCTCCCTTCAGGCTGCTTCCCAAATAAACAAGGAGCAGTGTGATATTTGGATGTCTGAGGTCTTATGAAGGAAAAAATTGTTAGAGAAAGTGGGATGAGCATTTATTTAAAATTGTCTTTGAAAATGTATGGATATTGAAGACTGGAGTGGTTTTGAATGTAAAAGTTTATCTGGACATCTGATTCTGCCAGTGGGGAATAGCCACATTCCAATCAGATTCTCCTCCTTACAACTAAAACACCCTGGATGTAAACCAACACACAAGTATAGGAAGACTCTGCAAAGTGAGCTGCCTTGACCTAAAGACACGGAGCTGAGTTCCCTGGGTCTCCTTGTTGATTCCCACCATATGTCTGAATGGAGCACTCCAGAAGCCTCCTTCCTGTACCTACAATAGGCAGAGACCAAAAATAATAATTTAAAAAAAATCTAAGAAAAGCCTGTCCCTTCTAGCCAAACAGCCAGGAAAGGGATAGCCTCATAACAGAAAACCTTTGTGACAATACCTTTCCTACTCCAGACAAACACCAATGGAACAATAGACTAACCCTCCACAGTTTCAGCAGGGCTGAATGAGAAATTAACCTTCCATCCCACCCACACCCACTTGGCCCTTATGCTATACCTCAGCACAGAGACCGGTGGCTAAGAAAAAGATTATATAGGATCTGGAGTCTCACAATGTAAAACCTAAAATGCCCGGAATACAATAGAAAACCCCTTGTCATCCCCCAAACCAGGAAAATCACAACATGAATGAGAAAAGACAATCAACAGAAGCCAATATTGACATGAATCAGATGTTGAAATTACAAAATTGCTTCAACAAGCAATTAGGAATTCTCTTGAAACAAATGAAAAAAAAAAAAGAAAATCTCAGCAAAGAAATAGAAGTTATTAAACAGAGCCAAATGGAAATTATAGAACTGGAAAATATAGTCACCAAAATAGAAACTCACTGGACCAGCTCAGTAGTAGAGGAGAGATGACAGAAGATAAAATCAGTAAACACCAGGACAGATCAATAGAAATTACGCAATTTGAACAGCAGAGAGAAAATAGACTGGAACAAAATGAACAGGGTCTGAGGGACATGTGGGGCGATAACAGAAGAGCTAACATTCATATCACAAGCGTCCCAGGAGAGGAGAGGGAGAGCAGGACTAGATATATATTTAAAGATGTATGGGCTGAAAACTTCCTAAAATCAGTGAAAGGCATAAACATACATATTCAAGAGGCTGAGCAGATTCCAAATAGGACAAACCCGAGTCACTCCATGGCAGGGCATATCATAAACATAATTAGACAAGGGGAAAAATAACTTGATAGCAACAGAGAAAAAGGGCACATTGCTTAGATTGCCAATTTGAATGACAACAGACTTCTCATATGAAATCATGGTGGCCAGAGGAAGTGGCAGAGTATTTTTTAAGTATTGAAAGAAAACAACTGTCAATCCAGGATTCTATATTCAGTGAAAATGCCCTTAATGAATGAAGGGGTTATAGAGACATATTCAGATGAAGGAAAACTATGCAAATTTTTTACCAGCAAATCTACTTGTAAAAAATGGCTAGAGAAGTTCTTTAAATAAAAAGGAAAAAAAACAAAAACAGAAAAAGGCTTGAAACTTCAAAAAGGAAAGAATATCAGAATGGGTAAAAATAGGAGTAAGTATAATAGAGTATCCTAATTATCAGATTATTAAGTCATATTGGATAGTTGAAGCAAAAATTATAGCATTGTCTGATGTAGAGCTCACTGTTGCTGAAGAAACAAGCCAATTATATTTTAAAAGTATGGAAGGTAAAAGGACCTAATTAGAAATAAGATTTCCACATCTTACTGGAAGTGGTAAATGCTGTTACCAGTAGACTGTGATAAATTCCATACTTATAGTACGACACCCAGAGCAACCATTAAGAAAACAATGAAAAGATGTATACAGGTATCCCCCATTTTTTGAAAGTTCACTTCACACCACTTTGCTTTTACAAAAGACCGGCATCAGCACCTGTTTTTGCTAACTGAAAGATCGCTGAACAGGATTTTCACTTTCATGAAAAAAGGCAAAAAGCAAACATAGCATCCAGCATTTGTTTTGCAGTGAGCTGTTATTGAGACAGGGCACACTCTGAGCAGTGATAGCAGCCTTGCCAACTCCTTCCCCCGGAACTGCACTCCGCAACATAGCATGAAGCCTCCATAGCTTTGAACTGTGTCTGTGAGCATCTGTGCTTTATCTCCATTTATTTTCTGCGTCACTTAGCAAGATGTGTCCTAAGGTATCGGAAAAGCCTAGGAGGGATTATTTTTGGGTCTGGGAATGCGCAAACATTTTTCCATATAAATTACTGGTAATTGCTTCTTTGCTTTATACCATTTCAGTTTATGATAAGTTTCGTAGGAATGTTCTACTTTCAGATAGCGGGGGGAATGTATTTAACAAGTAATTCATAAGAATGTAAGAAATAAGACACAGAGGAAATGAACAGGAAAAAAAGATAAATTGGCAGACTTAAGCCCTAACATGTCACTAATTATCTTAAATGTAAATGGTCTGAGCAGAGTAATTAAAAGACATAGATTGGCAAGTGTATTAAAAAAAAAAAAGTCTAACCATATGCTGACTACTAGAATTTCACTTGAAATACAATGACACAGCTATATCAAAAGTAAAAGGATGGGAAAAGATATACTATGCAAACACTATTTTTTAAAAAAATCAGGAGCAGCTATATCAATATCAGATAAAGTCATCTTCAGAGCAAAGAAAATTACTATTACTAGAGACAAAAAAGGGAAATACATAGGAATAAAAGAATCAGTCCACCAGGAAGACATAACAATGCTAAATGTGTTTGGACCAGACTACAGAGCTTCAAAATACATGAAGCAAAAACTAATAGAACTGGAGTAGAAATAGATAAACCTACAATTATAGTTGGGGATTTGTACACTTCACAGTCAGTAACTAATAGACTACTAAAAAGAAAGTCAGCAAGGTTATAGAAGAACTGAACCACATCATCAACTGATAAGATCTAAATAACACTTATAGGACACTCTACCCAACCACAGCAGAATACACATTCTTTTCAAGCACTCATGGAACATTAACCAAAATAAAGAATATTTGACGTCAAAATACAAACCTTAATAACTTAAACAGAGTTGTGAAATCATACAGAGCATGTTTTCTGTTGATAATGGAATCAAACTAGAAATCAATAACAGAAAGACAACAGAAAAATCTCCAAACACTTAGAAATTAAGTATACTACTAAATAATGCATGGGCCAAGAGGAAGTCTTGAACGAAATTTTAAAAATATTTTAAAAGTATAAAACTGAGAGAAAATGACAAGACAATATATCAAAATATGTGGGACAAAGCCATCACAGTGTTGAGGTGGAAAGTTATAGCACTAAATGCTTATATTAAAAAGAGGAAAGCCTCAAATTCATAATCTAACTTCCTACCACAAGAAATTAGAAGAAGGAGAGGAAAATAAACCCATAGCAAACAGAAGGAAGGAAATAATAAAGAACAGAAATCAGTTAAATTGAAGCAGGAAAACCACAAATGGCACCAAAACCTGGTTCTTCCAAAAAAATTATTAATAAAACTAATAAATCTCTAGAAAGACTGACCTAAATAAAAGGAGAGGAAGCACAAATCATCAACATCAGGCATGAAACCAAATAATACTACAAAACTGCAGTCATTAAAAGGATAATAAGGGAATATTACAAACAACTTTACACTCATAAGTTTGACAACTTAGAAGAAATAAAACAAATCCTTAAAAAGTATAAGCTACCAAAATCCAACCAAGATGAAATAGATAACTTGAATAGTCCTATAAATATTAAAGACATCGAATTCATAATTTAAAAGTTCCAAAAATAAGTCTCAAGTCCCAGATGGTTTCACTGGACAATTCTACTAAACATTTAAAGAAGAATTAATACAAATTTTACAGAATCTCTTCCAGAAAAATAGAAGAGGAGGGAAATCCCTCCAACTAATTTTATGAGGCTGGTTGTTCCCCGATAAACCATACAAAAATAGTACAGAAGAAGAAACCTATACTTACCTGGCAGGGAAGATACCATGATGAGAAAAAGAAACCTATCAACCATAACCCTCATGAAGGTCCTCATGAGGAGCCTTACAGCAAGAGTCCTCAACAAAGTTTTGGCATATCAAATCTAACAATATGTATCTATTTCTACAGAATAATACAATACCACAAAGTAGGATTTATTCCAGATATGCAAGGCTGGCTTGACATTGGTGTCGAATCAATCAATGTAATTCACCATGTCAACAGGCTAAAGATGAAATATGATCATAGCAGTTAACTCAGAAAAAGCATTTGATAAAATCCAACATACATTCATGGTTTAAAAAAAAAAAAAAACTCAGCAAAATAGTAACAGAAGTAACCTCCTTAAATTGGTAAAGACCATTTACAAAAACCTACAGCTAATATCAAACTTAACAGTAAAGATTTGAAAACCTTTCCTCTTACGATTGGAAACACGCAAGCATGTCCACACTCACCACTCTTATTCAACATAGTGTTGGAAGTTCTAGCCAGTGCGATAAAACTGAGAAAAGAAATAAATAGCATACAGTTCTGAAAAGAAGAAATTAAACTCTCCCTATTTTCAGATGATATGATTTTATGTGTAGAAAATTCCCAAGACTCTACCAAAAAGCAAAACCTGAACTAATAAGTGAGTTAGGCAAAGTCACATATACAAGATCAATACACAAAAACCAATCGCGTTTCTCTATACTAACGATGAACACATGGAAACAGAAATTTAAAAACCGATACCATTTACAATTGCTCCAAAGAAATAAACTTAATAAAACATATACAGGTTCTATGTGATGAAAATTACAAAATGCTCCTGAAAGAAAGCAAAGGAGGCCTAAATAAATGGAAGGACTTATCATCATGTTCATGGATGGAAAGACTCAACATAGTTAAGATGTTAATTCTTGTCTAATTGATCTATAAGTTTAATGCAATTCCTATCAATTCCAGCAAGGTTTTTGTAGATATAGACAAGGGTATTCTAAAATTTATATAGGCACAGGACCTAGAATAGTAAAATCACGTGAAAAGGAAGAATAAAAGGAGGAATCAATTTACCCTATGTTAAGGCCTGTTATATAGTTATAGTAATCAAGACAGTGTGGTATTGATGGAGGAGTAAGCATATAGATCAGTGGAATAGAAGAAAAGAACACAGAAATATACCCACACAAATATGTCCAACTGATTTTTGACACACGTGCAAAAACAACCCAATGGAGGAAGAATACCCTTTTCAAAAAATGGTGCTGGAGCAATTGAACATCCATAAACAAAAAAACAAACAAGCAAAATTTACCTTGACCTGAACCTCCCCACTTAAACAAAATTTACCTCAAATGGGTCAAAGACTTAAATATAAAGTGGACAACTTTGACACTCTTTAAAAAACATAGGAAAAAGTCTTTAGAATCTAGGGCTAAACAGAGTTCTTAGGCTTGATAACAAAAGCACAATCCATAAAAGGGAAATTTGATAAAATAGATCTCATTAACATCAGGGAAAAAAAAAAAACCAAAAACCTTCTGCCATGTGAAAGACCCTGATAAAAGGATGAATAGATATGTGGCTTGCAAATATCTTCTCCCAAGTTATATTTGCAAGCCATATATTGGATAAAGAATGAGTATATAGAGAATATATAAATAATTCCAACTCAACAGCAAAAACAAACAATCCTATTAGAAAATGGTCAAAAAACATTAAGAGACATTTTACTGAAGAGGGTAGACAGATGGCAAGTAAGTACATGGAAAGATATTCAACATCCTTAGGTAGGGAAATGCAAATTAAAACCCCAATGAGATATTACTACACACCTATCAGAAAGGCTAGGATAAAAAAAAAAAGAATAAAAGAATAAAAGAACACCAAATGTTGGTAAGGACATGGAGAAACTGGGCTGATGGGCATGCAAAACGGTATAACCATTCTAGAAAACATTTGGTAGTTTCTTATAAAACCATACATGCAATTATTTTGTGTTCCAGCAATCACACTCTTGGGCATTTATCTCAGAGAAATGAAAACTTAGGTTCACACAAAAACCTGTGTGCAAATGTTCATAGCAGCTTTGATTCATTGTAGCCCCAGACTGGAAACCACCCAGATATCCTTCAGGAGGTGAAAGGTTAAACAAACTGATATATCCATACCACAGAATGAGTCTTTGAATCTTTGGGGAATTATCTTGAGTTAAAAAAAAAAAAAAAAAAAAGGCCAATCCCCAAATAATATATACTGCATGATTTCAGTCATATACTGTTCTTGAAATGACAAAATTATAGAAATGGAGAGTAGATTAGTGGTGGCCAGGGGTGAGGGGTGGGAACAGGGAGGGGTGAGAGGTTATAGAAGGGCAGCTGGAGGGATCCTTGTGGTGGTAGAAGCATTCTATAACCTGACTGTATCGTGCTGTTGTTTTGCAAGATGTAATTGGAGAAGCTGGGTAAAGGATATGTGGTGTCTCTGTGTTATTCTGACAACTGCATGTGGATCTATAATTACCTTAAAATGAGAGTTGAATTAAAAATAATGTGAAGTTTATGAGGAAATATTTAAAAGAGACTTTGTCAAATCAGTGTGAATCAAATTTAGGTTGTTTTAATTATCTTTTAAAAAGTACTGACTGTAGTTCAGTTTCTGATAGCAAGAGGTTTCGGTGTTCTTACCTTATAGGCCTTTTTAAAAGATTTTATTTATTTATTTATTGGAGAGAGAGAGAGCAGGGGGAGGAGCAGAGGGAGAGGGACAAGCAGACTCTGTGCTAAGCTTGGAGCCCGATGTGGGGCTCAGTCCCAGGACCCCGAGATCACGACCTGAGCTGAAATCAAGAGTCGGATGCTTAAGCGACTGAGCCACTCAGGTGCCCGTTATGGGCCTTTTTATTTGGAAAATATCTCAGAAGACAAAGCAGTTATTTTTCATTAAAACATTGAGACATTTTAAAAACCAAGGTGTGCTCCTCTGGCTATTTTGAACCAAAGTCTAAGTTTATCATCAAATTGATGTTAGACCAGTGTACATTTAGGACTCAGTGTCATGTGACAAAGACCAGTGAATTCATATAAAGCAAAATGCATCAGCATGTACATCAGCTCGCCTAACTGCAAAGTCCTCAGGTGGAAAGACTGTATTCATCACACCTTAAACGTGACGTCAGGGGTCATCCCCCTCTCCCGGCTGCCTCCCCTCTGTGTCTTCTGCAGACTCCGATGGGTTCTGCTAGGGCCGGATGCCCATTCTGGATCCATAACTGCATCTACAGTGTGTGGAGCAGCCCAGCCAGCAGCCTGGGTCAGGTGTCTGTAACTGTGGCCGGAAGGCAGGCCTGTGTTGGAAGAGCTGCTTGGTATTCCCGAAGCATGCATGCATGAAGGAAGGAATAGCTGAGCCACCTGGGGGAGGATTCTGGTTGAAAACCAAATTTTCTTTTTTGTTTGTTTCAATAGAAGATCCCCAAAACGTTAAAAACAAAAGCGGGAAGCTCATTACATTTTTTTTATTATGTTATGTTAATCACCATAACATTACATCATTAGTTTTTGATGTAGCGTTCCATGACTCATTGTTTGTGTATAACACCCAGCTCATTACATTTAATATAACTAGAACACTCCAAATTAGATTGTGGGTGAAATGATCGGATTCTGGGGTTGGCCGTCCTCATGAGTTGAGGCCAGATCTCCTGAACGGCAGCTTTGGAAGCCATTTTCTCATGTTGTCTGTGAAATGGGGAATGGGGGATTGTAACCTTCTGTATAAACCTGTATAGAACTGGCAGACTGCATAGTGACACTGGCCTTCGCCCTCTGCGCTCAATAATTCTGACTGCGGTATGCCCGATCCTTTGGGAGGCTTCACCCTTCACTCAGAATTATCCATGTGTATCCTGACAAGTTCTCATGACAGCCAAATAACGGAGATCCTTTCCTACCCAGCCCTTTTCATCTCGTGACGGTTTCCCTGGTGGCCGCCGTAATGTTACTTCCAGTTAATGAAAGGGCTTCTGGAAAGTGACAAT
This sequence comes from Neomonachus schauinslandi, assembly GCF_002201575.2. Lineage (NCBI taxonomy): Eukaryota > Metazoa > Chordata > Mammalia > Carnivora > Phocidae > Neomonachus > Neomonachus schauinslandi. Next base: position 192,324,085 of record NC_058403.1, on the reverse strand, counting down.
GGGGATTATTATGTCATGTACCTTTAGTTCAGTGATCTCAAACTCTGGTTTTATAATATTCTGGTGACCTCCCGAAAAATCAGAGTTAGATAATTTTAAGTAAAACAGTATTTGATAAAATTCATTTAAAAAACTTGAAAACAGGATTGGGGGCATCTCAGTGAGTCGTGAACTAGAAGAAAAGGTTAGAGTAAAAATGCTGGCCTCAGTCACACTAAATTGTCCTGGTTCAAAGATTTCCTGTGATTTTGCTTGAAATAGCCTATGACACATCATTCCTGAACAAGTGATCTTCAGGTTCTAAGTTTTTGTTTTTGTCTTTTCAAGGTATTGTTTACTGTCTGGAGAGAATTTTACTTTGTTGCTTTACGTACCAGATAACTGACATTATTATTTTTCTTTAAGGAGAAAGGAACCATAACAAATTGGGTGAGCCTGGAGCTCAAATATAGATTCAAATGAGTAAACTCGCATCCTAATCTACTTCAGACCTTCTGAACCATTCATCAGACCTAAAAATGAACCTCCTGTGGTCTCTCTGAGGGGAGGGAGGAAGGAGAGTGATATGGTTTTTCTCTGGTTTTATAATCGATGTTCTGAAGTCCACTGAATTTCATGGCTCCGTTTAAGATTCTTGTCCTAATATTGGTTGCAGAATCAACCAATCTTAGAAACCCATGTAACTCTCATCTTCCTTGGCAGTTTTGATCTTTTCCTGTGGGATCAAGAGACATCGAACCTCTGTGAATTGACAGAAGTACACATCAGAGTTTCTGTGTTTTCCACAGTACTGTTTTTTTCTAGCCTGAGTTCTGTCAAAAGAGGCACCCTAGATTCTAAAACTTGCCACCCATGGTGTTATGGGCATCCAGTGTACATGCCAATGATATGGAAGTAAGAGGTATGTTATGAACTGTAAGCAAAAAGTAGCCCACTGCACATCACTGAGTGCTGGCTGCCCACACACTGAGAGAACAAACACCAACCCACTTTTATTCAACTCAAAACTAATAAAAGGTAGTAAGAATTGCATTGCTTTTAAAATGTCATGAGTACTTTAAAAATAACTCACATAGACTTATTTCACTTAGCATAATCTCCTCCAGTCCCATCCATGTTGATGTAGAAGTTGGGTATTTATCCTTTCTGATGGCTGAGTAATATTCCATTGTATATATGGACCACATCTTCTTTATCCATTCATCTGTTGAAGGGCATCTCGGCTCTTTCCACAGTTTGGCTATTGCGGACATTGCTGCTATGAATATTGGGGTGCATATGGCCCTTCTTTTCACTACATCTGTGTCTTTGGGGTAAATACCGAGTAGTGCAATTGCTGGGTCATAGAGTAGCTCTATTTTTAATTTTTTGAGGCACCTCCACACTGTTTTCCAAAGTGGCTGTACCAACTTGCATTCCCACCAACAGTGTAAGAGGGTTCGGTTCCCCTTTCTCCACAACCTCTCCAACATTTGTTGTTTCTTGCCTTGTCAATTTTTGCCATTCTAACTGGTATAAGGTGGTATCTCAGTGTGGTTCTGATTTGAATTTCCCTGATGGCTAATGATGATGAACATTTTTCATGTGTCTGTTAGCCATTTGTATGTCTTCTTCAGTGTCTGTTCATGTCTTCTGCCCATTTTTTTACTTATTTGTTTTTTGGGTATTGAGTTTGAGAAGTTCTTTATAGATCTTGGATACCAGCCCTTTATCTGTAGTGTCATTTGCAAATATCTTCTTCCATTCTGTGGGTTGCCTCTTTGTTTTGTTGACTGTTTCCTTTGCTGTGCAGAAGCTTTTTATCTTGATGAAGTCCCAAAAGTTCATTTTTGCTTTTGTTTCACTAGCCTTTCGAGATTATGCTAAGTGAAATAAGTCAAGCAGAGAAAGTCAATTACCATATGATTTCACTTATTTGTGGAACATAAGGAATAGCATGGAGGACACGAGGAGAAGGAAGGGAAAAATGAAGGGGGGGAAATCGGAGGGAGAGATGAACCATGAGAGACTATGGACTCTGAGAAAAAATCTGAGAGTTTTAGAGGGGAGGGGGATGGGGGAATGGGTTAGCCAGGTGATGGGTATTAAGGAGCGCACGTACTGCATAGAGCACTGGGTGTTATACAAAAGCAATGACTTGTGGATCACTACATCAAAAACTAATGATGTATTGTATGGTGACTAACATAACATAATAAAGTAAAATTAAAAAAAAACTCACATAGAAAAAAATTTGGAACCACTTAAATGTAAATAAATTCTTCTAGATCCAATATAACTTCACACCATGCAACATTAAACAAGAATAAGGTATGTTTATGTATCTTACCATGAAAGAGTAACAGGGGTGTGTAATTAGATTAATTATAGACATGATGTTCTACAGCAGATTTCTAGAACTTATTCACTTGCATAACTGAAACTTTATACCCATTGAATAGCAAATGTCTACACTGAGCCCCTTTTGCAATCAGAAATAAAATATTTTTAATAGTTTCTTATTCTTGAAATTAATGCAGATGGTTTACCAAAAAAAAAAAAAAAGTATTTCTGTAGGTCTATGAATACTAACCCAATTGTTTTCCTGTAGTTGTGAGAATGTCCCTTCTGCTAATTTCCAGATAGGTTTTTCTGGAAAAAAAAAAAAAAATCAGAAAATGGACTGATTTCTGCTTATCAAGGGAAGAGATATAGCCATATTTTAAATCCATATCACCTTGTGGGTTTACATGAATTAGAATACTGTTACTAATTTTCCAAATTCCTTGTGTAGTAGCTCTGTAGAGTTAAAGTTATCAAAATGATGATCTAGGGACTGTTTGTAGAGGAAATGTGTCCTAGAAATAATGCTCAAAAATGCTTAATATTTTCCCCTTTGTATTTTATTATATATTTATGTTATTTGATAAAATTCACTTGTTTGAAAATAGCCAAACTACTACTACATAGTTTGGGTTAAAACCATTAATATATATAGTACAAAAATTTTTTTAAATTTAATTTATTATATTAGTCACCATACAATACATCATTAGTTTTTGATGTAGTGATCCACGATTCATTGTTTTTGTATAACACCCAGTGCTCCACGCAGTACATGCCCTCCTTAATACCCACCACTGGGCTAGCCCTTCCCCCCAGCCCAACCCCTCCAAAACCCTCGGTCTGTTTCTCAGAGTCCACAGTCTCTCATGGTTCATCTCCCCCTCCGATTTCCCCCCTTTCATTTTTCCCTTCCTTCTCCTCGTGTCCTCCATGCTATTCCTTATGTTCCACAAATAAGTGAAACCATATGATAATTGACTTTCTCTGCTTGACCTATTTCACTTAGCATAATCTCCTCCAGTCCCACCCATGTTGTTGTAAAAGTTGGGTATTCATCCTTTCTGATGGCTGAGTAATAGTCCATTGTATATATGGATCTACTGACAAAGTGCTGATTTCCAAAAATTTTTTTTGTTAATCTCCACTGCAGTATAGTGTGCTGATGGTGAGTTTCTTGTATGAGTCTAGATCAGGGGTCAGCAAACGTTTTTTGTTAAGGGCCAGATAGTAAATATTTTAGGCTTTGTGGGCCATGCAGGCTCTGCTGTAACTACTCAACTTTGACATTGTGTCACGAAAGTAGCCATAGGCAATACATAAATAAGGTGCGCAAGGCTGTGTTCCAACAAAACTTTACTTACAAAAATTGGCTCAGGTTCATATGGCTCATAGGCTATAGTTTGCTGATCACTGGTCTAGATTGTGGACAAGACTAGAAGGACAAGTTTGTTATTAAATAAAGAACATACATTACAGTCAGGTTAAAATTTTTCTGAAACGACCACACAGAAATTGGTATTTGAGAGCTAGAGTAGATCCTGCCATATTCCTTCACTCTTCTCATTTAACTTTTATGGTAAATGAGGGTTTGGGCAGATCCAAACATTAGACTGATTTTTTTACTTCGAATAGATTAGCCAGTTCACTGATTTCTGATTTCCCAGTTCTATGTGAGCTGAGAGCTACTTAAGGGCAAAAAGATGTGGCTGTATGTTGTAAATAGTGGTGGATATGAAAAAAATAGTACCATCAATAATACAGTATTTTACAACTCAGAAAATACTTCTCATTTGATTCTCATGGTTATTTCCACTGTTATTCCCAACTTGCACATCTGGAGTCCTGGGCCCAGATGCATACGGTCAGCTGAGTGGGCAGAAGAATGAGAGATGGAGATGCAGAGATAGCGTGAATGACTTATGCAGGTCCATGCAATCGGTGCATGCAGAATCCCATCACTAGTACCCATCTTATGTTCCAGATACTATCCTTCCACTCCCCTCACTATCTAAGCGAGTAGGGTCACTTCCTCACACGGCTCAACACTACTTCATTCTACTATAGTCTTGCCATGGAGAGAAAGGCTAATTCAGATATAGGTTTGAAAAGAATGCCATTGACTACAATGTGTTGGGGGTGTCTATGTGATGAGATACTCTTACTCAGCTGCAGTGTCCTCCCTAATAGAAAGGGCTGAACCACATGTCTGTGAACAATAATCCAGACATTTGTCCACCATTTTTCTCTCCCCATGAGTCCTTTGAGTTCTTTATCTTGAACTTCTCTGTGGCTGCACATGGCAGGTCTTCTGCAAAGCTGTGTGTGTGTGTGTGTGTGTGTGTGTGTTTCTGGTCCTCTTGGTTCTACCACTCGGCTAAGGAGGTGACTGTTGAAGCAAAATGCTGTCCTGTGGTTGCTTGGTGGTGGTGAGCTGGTGGTTGGGCTCCTGCCATTTTCCCCAGTGCCTAGCCAGGAAACACTACGGAGACTACCTTTTATTTACTCTGTCCTCTAGTGCCCATGCCTTGATTTGCCCTGTGACAGCTGTTCAGGACCCAGTAGCCTTGCCTGTGTTTCATCTCAGCATCCAATCAAACACACAGATGGCCACCCTCTTCCCAAGGCTTCCTCTCTAGTGCCTTGTCTTGATGTCTCAAGTTCTGTGGGGCTTTGGGGTGACACAGACAAACAAGGATCAAACCCTGAGACCACAGGGGGTAGTTTCCCAGATACACTCAGATTCTTATCGTAAATGTTCACACCTCATTCACCCAGAGAACACAGATCCATTCACTACTTAGACTCCAGTGGGGAGCAAAGCTACGTACCCTATGTGGGGCCCCCTCAACTCTGAGAGACTGTTGACTCTTACTTGACACACAGTTTTAACCAATTTGAGTATTAGCCAACACTGAAGGGAAAGCAATTGGGTGGGGAGGGCAGGGCAAGCAGAACTATCTGGAGACACTTTACTCTCTCAGCATTGTCCATCCTAGGCATGGTTCCCACTTTTATCCAGATGCCCAAAACGTAAACCTGCAAGTCCTGCTATGTCCCTTCCTGTCTCCAAACCCCACTGATTCTTCCTCTTCAAGTCTCCAGGCTCTCTCACACCTCTGCTCCAGATGCCTCTCTCCTGGTCCCACGCCCCATCATCACCATCTTCCCCTGCATCCCAGCAGAGGCCTCCAGACAGAGTTTCCTGCCTAAGGTCCTGCTCCACAGCACATCTGCTTCTGCACTGAAGGCAGGGGGCCTGGTGAAGCATAGCGCTGCTCTGTGCCTTCCCTGCTTACCTTCTTTCATTGCTTCCCTGTTGCTCATGGCATAAGGGTAAACTCCCTATTAATAACTAGGAGGCATATGTCCCCCTAGTTAGTATTAAGGGCCAGATAGTAAATATCTGCCCCACTGGGGCCGTCCCCATATATGCCTACTGTCAGGGTCTAATTGGTAAGAAGTATCCCAACTTGGATGATTGCATTATTAGGTTTATCTATCTGTTTATCTATGTGTTCTCATCTCTTGCTGTTATGGCATTTTCCCCCAACCTCTATTCTCTGTTATCTCTCTCTCTCCCTCCCTCCCTCCCTCCTTCCTTCTTTCTTTCCTGATCCAGCCATGTTGAAATCCCTCTATTCTTGACGCCATCATGCACCCTCTTAGAACCAGGCCTTTACATAGGTTCTGTTTCTCCTGTCTGGGACATACTGCTTCTCTCCTCTCCTGAGGCCCCTTTGCCCAGTGAACTGGTTTTCATCCTCTGATCCCAGATAAAATACCATTGCCTTTAGAACACCTTCCTTCCCCCTCTCCACAAGAGGGCTCAGTGCCTCTGCGGTTTCTCCACAAGGCTCTGTGGTGACCTGCCTTCTCTCTGCCCTCCCCACTGGCCAGGGCCTCCTGGATGTCATACTCTCCCTGTTCCCAGCTCATCCAGGCAGGAACAGGCCAGCCCTAAAAGGGCACTGAAGGAAAGAAGGAGCAAACCAGATCAAGTCAGTCTCTGGGTCAAAACCCTCTCATGGTCTCCTCCTGTAACTAGAATGAGAGAACACAGGCCTTGGGGGATCCCGCCCTGCTGGTCTGCACTCCCCCTGCCCTCTGGACACACAGGGTCCCCTGTGCCCTTCTTTGCCTGAACTCCACCTAGGGCTCCTTCCCACCAGCTCTTCCTCCTGGAAGAAGGAGGCATGCTCCTTCATTTCTGTTAGATCTCAGCCCAGAGGTCACCTTCCCTGACCCCCTCCTCCATGCTCCTCTGCTCTAACTCTTGCAGCTCTTGTGACTGATATTTCTTTCTGTTTTATTTACTTGTTCATTTATTTGCCTGTCTCTTACCTGCCTTTACCACAACCTCAAAGTCTACTCTGTAGCCTCTCACACTCTGCATTTTATCTAAGAGCCCCATCTCTTAGAAGAATCTCAGGCCCAAGAAAGTTGCTTGGATGTTACGAAGTATGGGGGAATTAAGGGATTTCTCATCTGCTATCATTTAAAATGGAGCCTCAAGCGGCGCCTGGATGGCACAGTGAGTTAAGTGTCTGACTCTTGGCTTTGGCTCAGGTTATGATCTTGGGGTCCTGGGATTGAGCCCCACATCGGGCTCCGCACTTAGCATGGAGTCTGCTTGGGACTTTCTCTCCCTCTGCCCCTCCCCCACTTCTCAAATAAATAAATAAATCCTTAAAAATAAAATGAAATAAAATAGAGCCTCAAGTCTTCAGTAAAAGGAAAAGCTAGAAGTAGGCAGACTGACGTTTGAAAATGGGAGCTGACAGCCTGATACTTGTGGGTGGAGTGAGGGGGGACCAAAACCATTCAGGTACCCAGGCAGACACTTGGGGCGTCAGGAATTTGGGGAAAAGTGATAACAATGTACGTATATCCAATAGCGTTACTGTCTGGCCTGGCAGTTTGTCACTGGGATGAGTTTAAATTACCCTCAGGAGTCTCTATTTTGGAGAGAGGAGGTAATTTTAATGAGTGGTGGTTAAGAACTAGGTGAATGTGGCTGTGGGTCCTGGCCACGGGACCAGCTGTGGGGCAGGTTGTCAACTCTGAAAGCTACCCTTTCCTAGCCACAGAATCAGTGTTGCCTTTCCTTCCTACACCTGTCACCACAAATAGTTGACATATAGGAAGAGTGTATGAAGGATAAACTGCACTTTCCAGAATAAACCACTTTCCGGAGCATCTCTCCTAGAGGAACCAGCCTTCTGCATCAGGTTCTCACATGCATAAATGACCTCCAAGCCACCCACTCTTTGACATTTCTAATGGCGGCATCCCCTAAGCTAGAGTGTGCCGTCCGTGATTTCACAAATATTTAGTTAACCATGATGGGAATTTTGCCTTAGAATGTGACACAGAAATAGGCCGACTTTGGATGCTCACAAGTTTTTGACCATTAGTAAATATGACAATCTTTGAGTAAAATGTGACTAAATCTCTAGCCCACACTGTAGACCACTCCAGAGATGTGTTCGAATAATACTATGGGTGACTGTGGTCAAGAGGCTAGGGTTTTGGCCGGCATCAAATGTCCGAGAAATTCCTGTCTTACGTACAAATCCATGTGATTTTTTATGACAGGTGGATAGGAAGATATAAAAGAAAGTGCAACAGGCAAGAGGTCCCACTGTGCATTTTAACATTCTGCCCTATCGAGTAGCTCGCTGGTGCAGCCAGCTTGGCTCCTCTCTTGATAACTGGCTAGAACATCGCAAGTGTGATCAAGATAATGGGAGCGCAATCATGCCTCCCTCACGCTTGGGTTATGACTCCTTACTTTCTAAAACCTCATCTTATTTCTTCTTTCATTTGGTCATCACTGACTCTGTGGGAGAGGAAATCACACCCTGAAATCTCATTTTTTTTTTATTGGATGAAATGAATCCTGGGAGCCTTGCTCAGAATAAAAAGCTATTAGGAGAAACCGTCTGATACTGCTATTTTTATGGATCAAAACATGGTCGAATGTTAGCCATTTCCTGGGAGTGCAGCCCGATAGTTCAGTGTTTCTCTGCCAGTCCTTGTTAATTGGAGGTGACCTCAGATGTGATCCATTAGCCCATGTGCTCCCAACTTGGTTGTATTGCAGATTCAATTAATATCACTATTAATTGTATTAATTAACTGTGCAGGAATCTACAAGGACATAAAGTAATTCATTAATAATTTGAAAAACCAACATGGTGGGCAAAACAATGGGCTTTCTTGGGAAGATTGCCCCATCGGTGTGGGAAAGCAGCTCTGTGGTCTGCCCTCGCTCTTCAGCAATTTCTGGGGGGAGGGGAGCAAACCTGTTGCTTTTGCCAAACCTGGTTAAAATGAGCTATGAGGCACCACTCAGGGTTTTCACGCCACGTGACTGGACCCCGTGCTCGTTCCTTAGGTCTGGGTCTGGATGCAGTGTGAGCATTAACTGGCCCGCCCGCCGCATGGGCAGAGCTTGGGGAGGACCATCTCAATGCCAGGCCCAGACCCTCTGCTCTGCCCACCGAGGGCCCTGGAGGTGTTGGCCAGTGGGCATGGGCGCTGCATAGCCCCGGGCTTTGCAGTTTTTAGTCGGTCCAAACAGTTGAGGATCAGCTGGATCTGAATGCATTTCCAGGGCAGAAGCTGCTGTCTGACCTGAACCCGGCCAGCTCTGCATTTTCACCTGAACCCTGCAAGCTCTGCATTTTCAAGCCTTTGTGGAATGCAGCCTGTCACCTCCTGGGAGAGGACAAATAAGGGAAGGAACCTCCCGCTGCCTTGCTCCGTCCCACCTGAGCCCACTGAGCTTCCCTCCTTGGGTCCTGTCACTACTCCAGGAGCTGTCTCTTGTCTGTGAAACACACTCACTGCACAAAGCAGAAGGCATTTCCACTTGTGTCACTGCCTCTTCCATATCTTTACAGAGAGAAGATGTTCTTCTATTGGTAATACTTACAAGGTTTGCCTTAAGTCTAGCAGCTTTCTTGGATATTTGCTGCGAGCTCTCACTGGATTGTGCTGGATTGACCTCATTTAGCAGCTAGCTGGGTCTTCCAGGGGAGCATCCAGCACAGGTCAGTAGGCCCCGGTGGGAGCTGGTTTTTCATGATCATTCCACTGGGGGATCAGAAGCCACATGCCTGGCTTTTCCTCAAGGACAGGTTTGTGAAAGTGCAGACTGCCAGGCAACTGAGATAATGGAGTGTGCTGTGAGGCACCTGGGAGAGGGGGAGGGGGCATCTCATAAATGGAACCTCCTGCCTCATTTGTTTCCAGCTTTCTTTGCTCACCAGCTCTCAGAGCCTCCCCCGCGATGGCTTCATTGTGTGTCCATCTAATGAGCCGTGCTTGGAAGCTGCAGGTCTTAGAAGGAGCAGCTCACCAAGTACAGCCCAGACCCGGCATCTGGAGTCTTCCCTGTCATTATAGTCTCGGATGCTGCACTTGATCTTCCTACTCCTACGTTTTCCTACTTCTGATGCATTGTCACTGATAATCAAATGGATGTCTGGCTATTTTGGTGACTTCCGAGTCATGTGCCCAAAGTCTGGCACTTGGAATTGTGTTAGCTAACCAACTCCACACATTCCACACACTCACCACGTTTGCATCGTAGACACATCATGCTGCATGAGATTGGTTACAACTGGCTAAAAGCATTTTGACTTAAAATATTTTCTAAATTCCCATTCTGGTCTTGGAGGTAGTGGATGATCAGAGCTTGGCAGCTGGGCCTAAGAGTCTCATGCATAGATTTCTGAGTCACCCCAAATCTTATAGATCAGAACCTTTCAGCCTGGAGCCCCAGGATGTTTTTAAAACAAGTATCCAGGGGTGCCTGGGTGGTTCAGTCAGTTAAGCGTCTGCCTTTGGCTCAGGTCATGATCTCGGGGTCTTGGGATTGAGCCCTGAGTCGGGCTCCCTGCTCAGCGGGGAGTCTGCTTCTCCCTCTCCCTTTGTCCTTCCCCCAACTCGTGCTCTGACTCTCTCTCTCTCTCTCTCAAATTAATAATAATAAATAAAAATCTTAAAAAAAAACAAGTTTCCAGGGAATTCTGGTATAGTCTGTCCACAAACCTACCATTAGATATCGGTGGAATCTAGTATGACCCCAAATCTCTTGCTCCAGTCACTCTACAGAAACTAGCAATTCTGCTTGGATTTGTTTGAATATAGGAGTTTCATGAGCACACACACACCTTCTGATCTCTCGTTGGCCATTGCCGATCCAAGTTTTGGAGGCTCATTTAAACGTATGACTCATTTTTGGAGTTAAAATATTAAATATTTTCATGGTTATGAGTTGCTTTCTAAATCTCTCCCTTTTAACTGATGTTCAACATCAGTTAATTTTAATGGTCAGCACATCAAACTTACAGTCATGAAAGACTCTGTGAGCAGTTCTCAGTTAAGGAAAAAATGCTGTATTCTTATTTTAGCCTTTCAGGACATTGGGAAATAAACCCAGGCATTGGTGAACATGGGTGGCCTTTATATAGGACAGAAGATTCCATGAATGGATACAGTCTTCTAACACAGTGTCAGGTTTCTGTCCCTCTGTCTACCCGAAGCCACGGCTGTCATCAGGACTGGCTACATAATTTGCAGCCCTGGTAAAAGAAAATGTAGGGCCCCTTGTTCAACATTAAAAATTTCAAGACAGTGACAACAGAGCATTAAACCAAGAACTGGGCTCCTCTACGGATGGGTTCCTCTGTTAAGACCAAACCTGGGATTGATCTCAAATGTATTAGCTCTGAAAATCAATATTTCCTTTTTTCTACCTGTTCATAAGATGCCTTCGAAAGAGCATTTATGTAAAAAATGTCTTGAGTTATTATAGAGATTTCGGAGGTAGACTGAGTCTTAGGGTTGTGTCTGTTATTGTTCTAGCCAGTATGACACTTGGGTCCACTTGCAGTCATATGAAAGTTCATCTGGCCACTAGAGGAGGCAACTCTTCTACCCGTACCCTGGAAGGGACCCGGATTGGGACCCTTTATAAAACACCAGCCCTATAATCTGGGATTTGAAGCAGCGCAGTGTCTGGGGTTGTTTACACATTGCTGTTGTCTGAAGTTGAAGGTGTTTGTGGGTGGTCCCCCTCTGTTCCCTGTCATTATCAACAAACATGTGTAAGGAAGAAATAACCGGAGATGCGGGCAGGCTTCGGGCAGCTCTGCCTTAATTGGCGAGTTTCGGCTCCGTTTGCAGCATAGGCAGAATGAATTAGGGAGCTGGCCATGCCGCTCCCCAGGCCCTCAGAGCTCCCGCGGGTGTCTCCTCCCCCGAGGAAGAGGCGCTGTCCCTGCTCCCTCCTAAACAAGGCTCAGGGCTGCTGGTTTCCTGACTGTGTTCAGTTCGTTTATTTTCTGAGAATTCCTCCTACCTGCCAGACTCTCTCCACCCCTCTGTCCAATCTCTTCCTTCCTCCATGTTATCACTGGAGGCCTTCCTGGTTCCCTCCCAGGCAGGCGCCATCTTTCCTTCCACCCTCCCCACGGCTCCAGACCCAGGGTCAGACACCCGGAGGGCACTTGGTAGCGTGTCCATCGTTCCGTGGAGCAAGCTGGTGTCACTGGCCACTTGGAAGGTGGCTTTGAGGCCAAGATTCCAAAATATGGAATTGTTCCACAAATACAGATAGGCTGAGAAGAGAGTGAGGCTTTGTCTGTATAATGATGCCTTCACATTATTTGTTAATTTTTTTATCATTGATTAGTATGCAAAATAATCAAGAGCATGGATAAGCAAAAGAGAAAAATTTCAAAGTTGCACTGTAGTCCTATTATCAAAAAAACAAAACCAAACCAAACCTGTAATATTTTTGTGTTTATACTGAAGGTCATCATATCAGGTATATGTGCTTAAAATAAAAAGGTAGATTGTAAGTTCAAGTGTCTTTTAAAATTAACAGTAAGTTGTGATAACCCTTCAGACCCTGAAATAGCCTTCCACAATATTTTAGATGGCTACATAGCATTCCAGCCTCCTCATTGTTGAAAAATATAGCTTGCTTTCCCCTTTTTTTTTGCAATTTTAAACAATGCCATGATACAGATATATGTATTTAAATATATAAACATTGGAGTATTTGCTTAATTAATTCCTTAGAATAAATTTATAGAATTGAAATTGGGTCAAATAATATTTAACTTTCACGTACATGTAAGGCTTTTTATATGTATTAGTTTGTTCACCAATTCAACAAATATTTGAGCATCTGCCTTGGGCTGGGCACCATTAGGGCATTGGGGCATAATGTGAGCAAGACTCATGAAGTCCCTTCTGTGGAGATGTGATGTTCTGGTGTGAGGAGAAAGATAATAACCAAAGTGATTATTAGACCAGAACTGTAGACCCCACTAATAGCAACACTCACACCTCTAGCCGTGATCTCAGTCCTGCCTTTGGAATATCCACCAGGAGTCTCAAGTTTCTGGCATCCATACCCACCTTCCTCAATCCCATCTTCCTCATCTCAGCATACGGCAGTCCCAGACTCTCAAAAGTCAGGCCCCTAAATCTGCCAGCATCCTTGTGTTTTCTCTTTCCTCCTACCTCCAGCAAGTCCTGTCACCTCTGTCTTCCTCAGAACGAGAATCTGACTGTGCCTCATGTCTTCTTCCATGGCACCCTAGGCTGAGCCACCATCCTGTTCCCCAAGCTGTGACAACTGTCTCCTGACTGGTCTCTCTGCTGACACTGTTCTCCACCCCCAGCAACTCCTCATGTATAGTCCATTCCTCACTCAGCAGGCAGAGTGGTGCTGTATCTTTTTAAAACAAAGGTCAGATCATGCCCCTTGTGTGTGTAACATCCTGCAGTGGCTTAGGGTCTTAGACTAATGCCAAAGAGGACCTGCATTACTGGTCACCCCTTCTGTCTCAGACTTCATCTGTTACCTCCCCCTCACCCAGCTCCAGCCACGCTGGACTTGGACCCACAGAACTTGCTCCCCTTCTGGAGGTCTTGGCACTTGTGTTCCCTGTGCTTGGAGGGACCTGCCCAGATAGCCGTGTGACAAGCTCCCTCGCTGCCTCAGGTCTCTGCTCGAGGGCTGCCTCCCCAGCCTCTCTGTTGGAAACTGTAGCCTTGTTATCTTCTTTCCCTATGTCGCAGTCATCCAGGGCACTTGCCCCAGGAATTCTGTTTTGTACTCGGTCATTGAGTGTCTCCCTCTCACATTTGAGGACAAATTCCATGAGGGCCTGGCTCATAACAGGTACTAATATATGTCTGTTGAAGTGATCAAACACAGAAATAAAGAGCTAAGTGTTGTAAAAGAAGATAGCAGAATAAGGTGGCAGAGAGCAACTGGGTGGGGATGGGTTGGCAGTCAGGAAGGGCCTCTCGGAGGAGCCGCCCTCTGAAAGGGGACCAGCATGAGAGAAGGCTGCATTCTGATGCCTTGTCAGAGTCTGGCTGAGGCCATGTCCTGGGTGTTCTGAGGTCACATTCCACATACAAAGCTTCGGGAAGCTACTGGAATGCATTATATAGGCGAGTGGCATGATGTGATGTAAATTTTAAAAAAACTTTCTCTGAGTGCTATGAGGAGAATGGTCATATCAGGTCAGAAGAGAAGCAGAGGGTTCTTCTCTGAGTCTCAGTGCAGGAGAGGGGTGCCCTGGTCCAGGATGATACCATTGGAGGGGGCAAAAAAGTAAATGGGTTTGGAGCATATTCTGGAAATAGACTTGGCAGTGTTTGCTAGTGGATTGAATGAGGGAAATGAGGGAAAGAAATTAAATACTCTTCAGGGGGACTGTGCTAATTTCAATGGTCATATAGGGGGGTGCCCAGGACCGGGTGAGGTTGACTATTCATATATACTATATGAATCTATACCACACAGTATCCGTATATTTTATGAACATACTGTACGTACAGTGCACCATATGACGACATACAAAGGAATGTCAAAGTAGATTAGCCTGGTCATAAAGTTTGATGGACTGGGTGGGATCGTCCTGTTTCTTCCCTAGAAGGGTTTGAATTGTTCTGAAATGTTCATGTTAGCATAGCTCCAGGGAGAAGAGGACCAATCCAGATAGGTTGTAGCACGTCCAAAGTACTCTGGGAAGAAGAAAGATGAGAGCTGGGTTTAGCAAGTAATAGGACTCTTTCTCTATGTAAATAGAAAATGAAAGAAGGAGGAAAATATTGAAGGAGAGGAGTAATGAGTTAAGCTAATAATAATAATAATAATAATAATAATACCTGGTTCTTTGAGGGACAGAAAGTGTCAAAGAGGGATCTTGAAGGGACTAGATGTGTGAAAGGATATTCTAAATCATAAAGAACTATACTAATGCAAATCACTGCTTTTGCAATTTTTTGGGGGGGGGCATACCTTGTTGTAAATAAACAATGGTGGTGATTTCACTACTCATGGTTCTCCGTGAGAGACAGCTTCCAACACTGAAATATCTATTGCCATGATTGTAACTAAATTTGGATTTAGAGAAGGGATTTTGGAAACAGCTATGACACATTTAACATTTAAATTTTACCCTGCTAAGTCAGAATAAGGTTCATTTTTATCTACGAAAACAGTTAAAAAATCTCTCAATTTGTTACATGTGTGAACTGCAGTACTATTAATTAGAACAACTGTGTTCATTTGTAAAGAGCTAGTTATGACTTCTGAAAATCTCTGTAGGTTTATAGAAAAGTGATCACCAGTGTTGTGGGAGAAAGGTCACTGACTTGAAGATTTGAAAAATGATTTTTTTCCATTCATTAAAGATAAGGGAGGGAATCAGAGTGGGAGATGAACCGTGAGAGACGATGGACTCTGAGAAACAAACTGAGGGTTCTAGAGGGGAGGGGGGTGGGGGGATGGGTTAGCCTGATGATGGGTATTGAAGAGGACACGTATTGAATGGAGCACTGGGTGTTATACGTAAACAATGAATCACGGAACACTACATCAAAAACTAATGATGTAATGTGTGGTGATTAACATAACATAATAAAAAAAAAAAGATCCATATGTGGGAAGAAATGAGAGGATCACTAGCGAGCGACTAGGACCACCCCACCTCCGGTCTTGACATATAATCTACAGGTTCTCCTTTATACATGAAGATGAGCTGAGCCGCCCCACTGCTCCCAGGAGTTGCTTACCATATGCAGGGAAGGAAGGGCCTTACATTCACAGGGAAACAGACTTCAAGGAGTTATCATGCTTGAAAAGAGATTCAGAGGACCAGTTTTTGAAAATAAGGGGAATCCCTAAAAAGAATGACCCATAATATTTGTACAGAAAAACAGAAGAGATATGATGTTGCAGGTCTGTGATGGAGCCATGGTGGTTGTTCAAGAGAGGAAAATATTAAGGATGTTGAGTTTTTGGCTTGAGGAATAAGCATCACCAGGGTCTGTTGAGTAGGGAGCCACTGGCTGCAGGGCACTGTGTCCCCTGGCGTACGCTCCTTTACAAGCTACTCATGTAGCTCATCTGTGGGTGTTGGGCTGCCCTGCGTGCATCCTCCTCTTTTGTAGCACCCTGAGTTTGAAACCTTGGCAGGATAAATTGATCAATCTAGGTCTGCTCCCCCTCATAGAGGTTGATGAGATTTCTGTTCAGGACTCTGAGAAGACAGGAGAGAACAGTTGGATGCAGCTGACTGCAACCAGTACCCCGACTCTTCCCGTGGATTCTGAAAGCTATCCAACACAAGCTGGACCAAGTTAGTTTCTGTTGCTTGCAACCAAAGAATGCTGGTGCATCAGCAAGTGAGCGTGTTACTAAGTTCGAGTGTGTGCACCGTCATCACCTTAAGCGTGTCATGTAGTCGGGGGGAGGGATAGGCCCTGGCTCTCTGCGCGTGTGCCTTAGCGTGGGCGCCAGAGTGTGGCTTCTGAAGATGTGTGACTTGGGCCTCTCACAGGTAAAACCTATAAAATTCCTGCTGAAGCGTGCAGAATATAACCGGATGTCTCAAGCTGTATGACTTTCAAGGCCTCAGAGAATTGTAAGCCAGTGGTGTTTGTTGGCAGAGTTCACGGATTTGAATTTCTCAGAGACCTTGAAAATCTTGCAGCCTGAGATTAGGGCTGCACGGCAGTCTGCTAGGGCCACGTGACAAAGCGCCACCGATCGGGTGGCTTGCGACATTGGGGACGGATGGTCTCACAGCAATGGAGGCCGGAAGTCTGAAAAGAGGACCAGAGCGTCCGCAGGGCCACATTCCCCCTGACATCTGGAGGGGATCCCGTCCTAGTGTCCGGCGGCTTGCCAGCATTCTCTACAGCTGCATACCTTCCTTCCTGTCCATGTGATGCTCTCCCCATGCTTCTGCCTTCACGTGAGGTGTCTTTGTCTGGGCGGCTGTCATGAACACCACAGATGGAGTGGCTTCGGCAACCACCTTCTATTTCTCACAGTTCTGGAGGCCAGGAGTCCAAG
The DNA here is from genome assembly GCF_002201575.2 of Neomonachus schauinslandi. Classification (NCBI taxonomy): domain Eukaryota; kingdom Metazoa; phylum Chordata; class Mammalia; order Carnivora; family Phocidae; genus Neomonachus; species Neomonachus schauinslandi. The sequence goes on along the minus strand of NC_058403.1, from coordinate 192,307,362 downwards.
GTCAGGGTGTGGGCAGATTGCGAGTCTGGGTGAGAGCCCGCTTCCTGGTTCCCAGATGGCAGAAGGTCTGAGGGAGCTCTCCGAGGCCTCTTTTACAGGGCTCTTAAACACCTCCCCAAGGCCCCGCTTTCACATATCACCACACTGGGGATTGTTTCAACATGTGAATTTTGGGGAGATACAAGCATTCCGTCTATAGCATGAGGATACCAGTCATACCAGATTGGGGGGTCGCCCTACTCCACTACAACCCTATCGTAACTAATTCCATCTGCAGTGACCCTCGTACGTAAGGCTGTGAGGTAGTGGGGTGAGCACTTCCGCATATCTCTTTCGAGGGACGCCGTTCAACCTCTAACACTGGTTGAAGCTCCTCACGGTTACAAGGAGTTTCAAGCTCTTCACCATGTACCTGTCCCGGTGAGGACACACCTTCTAAGCCCATTCAGTACCAGCTTCTGTCGTTCATACTAGTTTAAACCTACCCTTTACCGTAGGACCCAGCGAGCCCACTTACGGGTGCGTGCCCCAGAGAAATGAAAATGTACATCCAGAAAAACCTGTCCGTGAGTGTTCATAGGAGTTTTCATTATAATTGCCCAAACTGGAACCAACCCAAATGTCCTTCAGCAGGCGAAAGAATAAACAAATGTCAGTCCTTCCGTACAGTGGAATGAAAAGGAAGGCCTGTGGATACATCTGACAACGTGGATAGATGGATAGTAAGTTGATTATGTTGCTGAAAAGAAACGGTCTTCCAAGGTTACGTACTGTGTGATTTCCTTTGTATGACATTCTCAAAATAAAATCATAGTGATAGAGAACCATCAGTGTTTGCCAGAGGTTAGGAGAGAGGGAAGGATGGAAAGCTCAAGGGCTGGCACCAGGGATTTTGTTTGTGGTGGTGAGACAGCTCTGTATCCTGATTATGGTGGTGATTACAAGAGTTTATTCATGTGATAAAGTTCCATAAAGCTATACAATCAATAAAAATAATGCATGTAAAAACTGATGAACCCCAAATAAAGTCTGTGGTTTAGTATTATCCTTCTTGTCCATTCCCTGATTTCGATAATTGTATGGGACAGATACTATCATTGGGGGAACCTGGGGGAAGCTATGGAAACTCTTCATTACTAGTTTTTGCAACTTGCATGTGTGTCTGTGATTATTTAAAAGTAAAAATATTTTTAAAATGTCCTTAATAGCAGCTAACAATTTCTGAATATTTACTAGTCTCAGGCCCTTTGCTCAGTACCTAACATCTATAATCTCACTTGACCTTCCCAAACAGCCCGGGCTGGTATGTTCTGTTTTCCTCATTTATTGGCGAGGAGACTTTACCAACATTGTACACACAATAACAAGGAACAGGGTTTTGAATACAGGTGGCCTGGCTCCAGAATCTGTTCACTTAACTAGGTTCTTCCTCCCTTATCAGGCTTTGAGATACAAACACCAGTTCAGACCACACTGTGAGTAAACCACGTTGTGGAGCATCTCAGTGGTGTTGCTGAAAGATGTGGGTTTTGCCCTTGGTGTGATGAACATGGCTCTTGCAGACTTTAAAGTGTCTTGTACAAATTTCTTTTCACAACAAAGAAATAAGAATGCATAATAAAAAGTGCTTAATCTATCATAGACATGCATTATTAGAGACCCCCTTGCCATGGGAGCAGCTTGTTGGGAGTAGGGGACTAAGCAGTGTAGGGAAGGGAAAGGAGCCCTTGACATTGAGGTTGTTGAGTTGTGATCTAGGCTCTGATATTTGCTGGTGACCATGAGCAACTTACTTAACCTCTCTGGTCTGTTTTCTTACCTGCAAAACAGAGACCTATGCCCCTTGACTGAGCAGTTGGAAGAGCGTAACGGATTGAATTGTGTTTCCCTAAAGTCCATATGTTGAAGCCCTAACTCCCAGTGTAACTATATTTTCAGATGGGGCTTTTAAAGAGGTAATTAAAATAATTAAATGAAGTCATGCGAGTGGGACCATAATCTGCTATGAGGGCTGTCCTTATACGAGGAGGAAGAGACATAGGGATGCACGCACAGAGAAGAGGCCACATGAGGACACAGCAAGAAGGCACCAAGCAGCAAGCCAACATGAGTGGCCCCAGGAGAATCCAGCCTTGCTCACACATTGATCGAGGATTCCAACCTCCACACCCACAACTGTGTGAAAATACATTTTTGTTACTGAAGCTGCCCAGTCTGTGGTCCTTTGTCACGGCAGCCCCTGACCTGTATTTTCCCACCACCATCAAGCGGCTCTCCAGGTCTCACTGGACACTGATTGGGTGTCCCACAGATTTCACTCTGCTCTCACACTGTCTACAAGAGATAGCCTCAGATCCCTTAGGTTAAGGCTCTGTCCCATAAGACTGCCCACCCCACCCCCACTCCGCTCCGTTCAGACACCAGTTTGCAAGTCCAGGTTGGACCTGTGCTTCTGACCGACTGGCCAGAAAGCAAAGGTTCCCATGACACCTACCTTGGATTCATTTAATTTGCTAGAGTAGTTCACAGGACTCAGAGAAACAGCTTATTTACTAGATTACTGGTTATTATAAAGGATATCACTCAGGAGCAGCCAGATGGAAGAGATGTACAGGGCCAAGTGTGTGGGAAGGGGATGTAGAACTTTCATGCCCCCCACCTCTCTCTCTCTCTCTCTGGGGATGCCACTCTCCCCGCACCTCCATGTGATCACCAACTCAGAAGTGCTCCAAATCTTGTCCTTTTGTGCTTTCATGGAGGATTCATTATATAGGTACACTTAATTAAGTAACTGGCTATTGGTGATTGAACTGGAGGTCTTGGGGGGTGGGAGGGTTGAAGTTCCAATGTTCCAATGTCGGTTGGTTTCCCTGACAACCAGCCCCCATCTTTTGGGGCTTTCCAAAAGATGCCACGTTAACATAAACTCTCAGGTGTGGTTGAAAGGGGCTTGTAATGAAGAACAAAAGGATGCTCCTTTTACCTTGTAGCTCTTATCACATAGGAAATCCCAAGGACTTTAGGAGATCTATGCCAAAAAAAGGCAATAATGAATGAAGATCAAATATATATTTCTTACTATAAGTCACAATATCACACAGCCCTAGCAAACAAATACAGAGGATAACTCAGATAGGATCTGAAAGTGTTAGAAAAGTCTTAAGTGCTGATTGTATATCAGATAAGGAGGGTGGCATGGAAATCTAGCATCTGATTGTGTTCGTAGCAAGTCTGTACCATGCTTTCCCCCAACACACACCTTTTTTAAATTGTCCAAGCCAGTGTGTCTTAAAAATATATTTGAGGAAACAGTAGTTCCACAATGAGACGTGAATAGATGTGCTGATGGGGAACAGGGAAGAGGAGGAATGACAGATTAAATATATTTAAGTAAACTTCTTTGCTGTAGGACTGCCCAGAGCCTTTTAAAGATTTATTTTTTTTTATTTTAGAGAGAGGATGAGTGAGTGCGGGGCAGGGTGGGGTGTTAGAGGGAGAAGGAGGGAGACAATCTCAAGCAGACTCCCCGCTGAGCATGGAGCCCTGGGCGGGGCTTGATTTCACAACCCTGAGATCATGACCTGAACCAAAAATCAGGAGTCAGATGTTCAACCAACTGAGCCACCCAGGTGCCCCTAAAGCAGCAGATTTTAATCAGCAGTGCATAGAATAATCACATATACTTTTAAAAAGTCTGTTTCCATGCCCTGCCCACCTCAAGATTCTGATCCAGTGCAGGCTGCATGATAGACTTTAACACAGGCTTGTTTGACACTGCTGCATTTGAGAGACTAGATGTGACTCTCTGGCTTCTATGTTCCAGAGTTTTCCAGGGCCCACATTTAGATCTTCCTCTAATACGTAACTTTCTAATACCTCTAATACCTAACTTTCATAGTTTCTCCTTCACCAAAAAGTCGTGTTGCCCTTTTTTGCAAGTACGCGGTCATGATGCATAGGACCTCCCTGTCTCATCCTAGAACCCAAGGAAGTGTGTGTAGGTGAGGGTTGCATCTGGAGACCTGATCACACGGCTTGGCCAAGCCTCTTGCAGGAATAACCTTCGAGAGCTTTCCCTCCAAGTCTCAACTGGGCCTGGGCAAAGTATGGACGCTGCCAGACTGGATTGAAAAAGTGTTAAAATTGTGCTCTGTGCATGGTGTTTCTTGTGTGGGAGTTACATGGAGCTGAGCTGGGGTTTTGAGTCATGTGACATTTCTAACTGTTGACCATTTTTCAGACTGTATGTCTGTTTTAGGAAGTTATTTGAAAGATCATTGTTAAGCAGCTTTGAAATGACTCTCTCTAAATTCTCGGCACCCCCTAGCAGGGTGGTCTTTTGTCTTTGTCCTCAAGATCCTCAGGACGCTACTTTGACTCCAAACATTCAGCAGTGAAGTCAGTTTTCATCTAACGTGCCGACCAGAAGAGGCCATTTTATTCAGTTTGTATGCCTGCTTCTATGCTCAAAGGAGAAGTGTCCATAAAACTAGAAGTGTGGAAGGTTGAAGCCTGGGACACATAGCCATCGTTCTTTTCTCTAACTTGGTACCAGAAAAGGGATAGAATACTCAGAAGAATCTTTGCAGACTTGGACCAGAATTACGGTCTTAGGGAAGGTTGTATTTAAAACATGGTGCTACCCTGAAAATGACATTCAGATTTTGGGAGGGGGGGGAAGGAGAAGAATCCAAAAAAAAAAAAAAAAAAATCGGTGCCTATTGCAGAATTCCATATGGGAGTTGTGTGGCATTTTCTTTTTTAAATAAATGAATTTCAGCACACAGAATGTTAGAGGAGTGTTTGTGTTTTATCTCTTTTTAAAAGATCAGGCATCGTATTAACTTACTCCTAGTGCTGTAACATATTCTCGGGAGGAGCACATTCAAAGGACAGGTTAAAAGAAAGTATGCTGGTGTCCTCATGGTCTTGTCCCGTTGTTGAGATCACTCCAGCAGCCTGCTCCCTCTCCCAGCTGGCCTCCTTCCCCTTCCTCTGCTCTCCTTGGGGAGCGGGGAGCGGAGCAGGCTCACAGCCTGACAACCTGTGGAGCTGATAAAAGCTCCACAAAGCTCCGTAAAGCGCTGCTCCCGTTGGAGAAGAATCTCTGTTTTTCTTTAATGGCTGAACATGTCCCGGCAGGGACACCTTTGACCTAGGCGGACTGCAAGGCCACCTTTGACCTAGGCGGACTGCAAGGCCCTTCTCCAGATGGATCCCGGAGACCCTCTCCTAGACTGCCAATACTTTAATCACCGTTCTGGTGACTTGTCATCGTAGCTCACCTGGAAGTAGAAGCAGCCCAAAGACGTGGTACCAACAGAGAAAGAGGACAGATTGACTTTGTGCAGGTGAAGTCAGGGGCAGCCCAGAGAGGGCTTGAGCCCCAAATAATGGACCTACTTCTGCTCCTGCCTTTATTAGATTTGTGAAGAGCATTTTCCAGAAGTCAGATGATTAGCATATTTTGCTCTTTTTCTCTACCTGATGGTAATAATGATGTTCTTCCTAAAGTCCCTTTAATTTCAATTAGAGGTGAGTAGAGATTAAATTAAATGCATCCACCCTACTGCCTACCAGGCAGAGGAGCAGATAACCTCCAGGGCACTGGGAAGATGCCCTGACAACCGGGGAGGGCAACCAAGTGCAGGAAGGGATCGGGTCAGCTAATCTGATCAGCGCGAGAAAACCTGGTTTTTGAGCCAGCTGAAATGACTGGCACGCCAGCAGCAGCTAGGACATGCGAGCAACCATTGCCTTCCTCAGACCAACAGTCTGTGTGCCGAAGCCGGACCCCGGCACCCCCTGGGGGCGCTGGCAGACACCGGGAGGGGTTGCAGTGAACTGCTGTGAACATACACTGTCTCTGTGGCTGGACATGAAGACGAGCAGCGTGTGTGACCTGCACAGGTGGATACAAATAAGGAACATGATGAGACTGTCCCCAGTAAGTAGATCAAAGCAGCAGGACTTAGCATAGTTGATGTTCGGTTGATCTGTGACTTGGAGACATGGGATTTCTTATAATGTACATGCTTATTAATTTGCATTTGTACTTGTCAGGTAGACTGCACATTTGTAAAGAGGCATTTTCCTTCAGAAAAACAACTGGGGTATTTATAGGAGTTGTATCTTCAATCTTATAATGACAGTGAATTAAAAAAAAAAATTCCTTTATTCACATGTCAGAAAATTCTTTGTTGGAGAGATTTCTTCTGCTATTTTGTTCACCTTGCCAGTGACTGAATCTTAAATTTCCTGGAATGAGAGCATGCCTGGGGTCTATAAAGCTTTCTGTTGACCTCATGTCCTGTGACTGAGGATCCATGAGCCCATTTCCTGTGGATTACTGCAGGTTTGCTTTCCAGGGTGTGGATGGCCCTAGGCCTCTGTCACCTGTTTGGTGAAGTCTGTGCTCTGGTTTACTCTCATGGCCCCCCTTGCTGCTGATCTGGGAGTCCCTGGGAAAGGCTTCTTGTTCTATATTATGTCATTCTGTCTTAGCTCTGAGTCTTAAAGCCTCTTGAGCCTTAACAGCCTCTAATTAATAACTTACTGAAAACAGTTCTGAATGTTGCCTACACGTTCCTACCAGGTCTGGCTCCTTCCTGTCTCTCCAGGTTTATGTTTCTTTTCCCTCGCTGTGCTCAGTGACCTTAATACAGTCATTTATGTGTGCTCTGTTTCTTCCTCCCACAGGACCTTGGCACACGCTCTTTCTCTACCTATAGCTCTCATGTCCTAGTCTCCTTGCCTTTGCCTACTTAATCTCTGGGCCCTCCCTCAGTGCTCATATGCTGTACTATCAAACTACCGAGAGCCTTTCCTTGATTGCTCTTGTTACTCTTGCACGTATCTGTGTACTCATCGATTGCAGTCTGTACACCAGATCTGCTCTTGCTTAATTGATCAAGTATAGTATGTGACATTTCATGGGTTCTTAATCAGTATTTGGTGACTCACTGAATGCATATAAACCAACAGCAGGCTAAGGATGTTGAGATAAAATGTGTACCGTGGGGAAAGGGAAGAAGAGTCTGTAATAAGAAAGATGTGGGGTCAATACAGTCAGACTTCATTTTACGCAGTACAGATGGAGGTTAGATCAAATGGATGCCCTTGGAGGCCCCTTCCAGTCCTGACGTAGTGGAATTTGAGTTCTCTCTATGGTCCTGGCCAAGCACAGAGCCTACCCTAGTTAAGCATGCCAATCCTGCCCCTTTCATAAAATTCATCTTCTAGCTCCATCTTTTATTTTCTTACCATTGTTGCCTATTCCTGGAGTAAATTCCTGACCTGTGTCTAGGAAGTACTTCACCACCTTATTTCCTTGTCCTTTGCCCACCATGAGATTCACACCACATTTTATGCCCTTCATGAGCTTCTCCAGTAACTTTTGCTTCTCTGACTCTTCAGTCAGCCCATTTTGGCTTTTTCTTGTGTCTCCTTCCCTCTGTTACCCAAGGAAAACACGGAGGCTGTAGAGTGTGAGTGGTTAAGAACAGGGGTTTTATTGGGCTCCTTGGAAAAATGGCCGATTCTAGGTCAGGGCAGGAAATGAACAAGATGATCCTGAAGATATCAACTCCTGTAAAAGGACTTGGTTGCAACCCTAAAGGGAAGCGGCTCCCACTGGCCAAAGATGGGGAAAATTGAGCATCTCTTCCTAAAAAATTACCAAGATTGAAACACATGATGTATGCTACAGTCCATGCTGATGACAAAAATATGAGGCAGCAAAACCACAAGTTCATAATGATACTCAAAAAAGAGGGAGGGAACCCCTTATTGGTCACCTTTGGACCAATCTTTATTTATTTATTTATTTTTTAAAGATTTTATTCATTTGACAGAGAGAGAGCACAAGTAGGCAGAGCGGCAGGCAGAGAGAGAGGGAGAAGCAGGTTCTCCCCTGAGCAGGGAGCCAGACGTGGGGCTCGATCCCAGGACGCTGGGATCATGACCTGAGCCGAAGGCAGCGGCTTAACCGACTGAGCCACCCAGGCGCCCGGACCAATCTTTATTTTGAAGACCAATAAATGAATGAAGAACAGCAAGCATTTATCCAAATTTCCTCTGCAAATGGTTCCTCAGTCAGCTCAATGGTGCAAGAAGGGAAGCTTCTCTTTCTAGAAATTTCTAGAAAGTTTTAATCTAATAAATGATGAGTATTGATAGAATTAAAATATGACCCCTAATGAATTAATGAATCTAGGCATTGAGCATCAATGGCTGTCAACATCACAAGAAGACTCCAGACATTTGTCTGAGAGAAAACAACAGCATAAATGAAGTAAATATATCCATTCATCCATAAGTAGTCAGCCCCGAATCTGATCAAGCCCTAAATCTAACCATCAATTTACTAATGTGTAGTGGACAGAGGAACATGTTAAATGACACCTCAGAATGGCAATTAGTAAAATTTGGATTCTGAGATACTCTTCATAACAAACAACTTGGTTTCTTCAATGAAAAATTGTGAGAAAATAATGAAGGAAAAACCCTAGAATGAGAGATTTGAGACCCCTCAACAAAGCACAATATGGGGACTTTATTTGAATCCTGATTCAGACTATGGCTGTGATTGACATAATGTGTAATGACTATTATGCTTTTGGTTTTAAAAGTCTTTTTCTTTCAGAGACACATATTATATTGACATGTTCACAGATGAAATAATGTGATGCCGTGCTTCAAAATAATCTGGATGAAAGTGTGTTAGTTATCTATTGTTGTAGAACAAATTACCCCAAAATGTAACAGCTTAAAATGAGAAACACTATTTCACAGTTTCTGAGGGTCAGGAACCCAGGAATGGCTTGCTTGGATGGTTCTGGGTCAGGGTCTCTCATAATGTTGCATGCAGGATGCTGGCTGAGGGCTGCAATCATCTGAAGGCTTGACTAGGATGGAAGATCTACTTGTAAGCTCCTTTATGTGGCTGTTGGGAAGAGATCCCAGTTCTTTATAGCTATTGGTTGGAAGCTTTAGTGTCTTGCCATGTAGGCAGCTCCATAGGGCTGTTCCCATCAAAGTGGTTGGCCTCCCTGCAGTGAATTATCCAATAGAGATTGGGAAAGCAACCATAATGGAAGCCACAGTGTCATTTACAACCTAACCTTGCAAGTGGCATATCATCACTGCTGTATTCTCTTGGTCACAGAGTCTAACTCTGGATCACAGAGCAGCGGCCCTGGGCAGGCCCCACAGAAGGGTATGACTGTCAGGAGGGGAGGATCATTGGAGGCCATCTTGGAGGCTGGCTCCCATAAGGGAGATGGAAGAGGGTGGTGGTGGGATGTTGATAAAATAAGATTCACCAGGAGTTGGTAACTGAAATTTTCTATAACAAAAAGGGTTTTTTTTGGGGGGGGTGGGTGACAATATATATTTTAAAGACAGGATGCTTGGATTTAAATTTCAGCCCTACCATTCATTAGCTGTGAGATCTTATCAAGTGATGTGAACCATCTGAATCTGTTTCTCCATTTATAAAATGAGAGTAATGGAATGCCGTATCTTTTAGGCTTGTTGTAAGGCTTGAAGGACACGCTACTTGTGAGTGCTCAAGCCAAGGCTGGTGCATAGAAAGCACCCAATAAATACTAGTTATCGCAGTGTTATCTTTTCTTCTGTCTCGGGCATTCTTTCTACTAGACCTCAAACCATCCACAGGACCACCTATTTTCTAGAAATCCTTTACTCTAACTTTTAAGAGGCATATTGTGATTTTCACTTGGAAAAGCTGCCGTTTGTTTCTTATCTCCTCTCTACATGTGTTTGCCTCTCTGTATGCTGCAGAGTAAAGCCCCTTGCTCACCGTGGAAGTGTGTGTGTGTGTTTGGACACGTCTTTGCTTCCCCAGCTGTGTCAGCACATTGAGAATGTGGACTAAGCCAGTGAAGGACTGCACCTCGCCCACAAGCTGCTCATACATCAGTTCTTCTCTGTCCTGAATCCCCTCCTTCCTCCCCTCAGTGAAATCCCTCTGTCTATATCAAACCCATTCAATGAAGTTTAGGTGGGACTTTCCTCAGCTCTTGCTACTACAACCTCAAGTTCAAAAACGGGCACATGGTCCAGACCTGGGTAAGCCAACGGTCCCATTCCCTGGCCACCTGATTGGCTCAGGCCCAAACACATACCTAGGCTGGGCTAATCGGAGTGTTTCTGGGAACTTTTCTGATAGACACATTGTGGAAATTGGTCTGGTGTGGAGGTGCCAATTTAGCAAAACAAACGAACAAATAGGGCACCCGCTTAACTTTGAATTTCAGGTCAGCATTGGAAACATTTTCAGCATGTTTGCTTATCCGAAGTTCAAAGTTGATTGGGCATTCTGATATTATCTGGCAGGCTTAGCTCTGGCCCCTGGGCCGTCTGCGCCAGGTACGTGTGACACCGGTGATGGAGGCAGCTGTGTGGTCAGGAGCCTGCTGGCAGAATGAAGCCAAGTGGTTCCAGGCGAGAGACACACAGAGGCCCTGCCTGGAATGCATCATTGAGCCCTTGCTCCCAGTTGTCCCCTGGTAGGAGCCAGTGACTTCCCTTTTGCTATAGATAGACTTGTAGGGGTCTTCTGTTTTTGTTTTCAGAATTTCAATCTGGGTACTTAACTAGCCTCGAAATACAGTGCCAGTGCTGCCCTGCTAGTGATGCTGAACCTTTGCTGACTGCTTGACATATGTGCTGGACTGTATTAAGCACTTGGTCTATGTTATCTCATTAAATTCTCATCGTAACCCTGCATGGTATAAATGAAGACATCATTGACCTAGTAACTTTCTGTGACATTGTGAGACTGGTATTACTATACACATATGCACTGTGACACTGTGATCTGTGTACATTGATGTTTACCGTAGTAATGTCTGAAACAATAAGACACTGAAAAACTGAACTTCCATCAGTAGGGGACTGGTCAAATGTTGATACATCCCTTAAAAAAAAAATTGTAATGCCGTACAGGGTATTTGTTTATTCACAGACTTGAATGAGAATGGATTCTTCCATTCAGACAATTAAATTTGATAGCCATATGTAATTAATTTGGCAAAATACAGAGATCACTGAAACAAATATTTTTTAATTGAGTACAAGTTTTGTAAAACTACGCAAATCTTCCAAGCGATTATACAGAAAAAGTCTCCTGGGGTCCCACGTCCTTGCCAGGCTGTCCCAGAAATGAGTGTTGCTGTCACTGAGTGGGCGAGTGGGGGGTGGGTCAAGGCACATGCATCACCGCCCCTTCCTCCCTGCCCTGGACCATGACTCCAGATGTGTGTTCTCGGCATCCACCACCTTCCACTCTGGGCTGTAGCTTTGCATCTGTGTCCTCCTGACCCTGACCATGAGGGGAAGGCTTGATGAAGAAGAGCCCTCCAGATCCCCAGGGCTGCCTCTGCATTCCGTTCTCCCTGGATGCTGACTCTAAATACTCATCTCTTCAGAGTCAGAGCTTCCACAGAGCTTGGCATGGTGCTTGGAATGAACTAAAATTGTGACTTCTGTCTGTTCTTGCACACTGAAACTGATGAAAGCATTCTTCCTCCAAGAAGCAGATTTGAATCAAATCAAGGTTTTCATAAAGTTTATAGAGGATGAACTTGGACCTTCAGAAATGTCCAAAAGATGTGAAGGGTGAGGCCTACCGTGGATACACACACCGTTGCACGGAGTTGGGACACAAAGCAGGCATTTCTGTCCAAGTAGCATTTGGGCTGTGGCTTTGCTCAGTCTCTCCAAGAGGCCCAGAGCAGGTTCCCTCTGATGCTTGATGGGGAGGACAGTGAACGCACAGGATCTAGCCGCGAGTTGTCCGGGACACAGCCCTGCCCCACTGTGGACGGCTTTGGTGGAGGCTCCTGTCCTACCATAGGTACTTTCCCATCGTAGACACTCGCCGGCTCTGGGCTCATCACTACCATCTCACCTGGTAGAAGTAGCACTTTTGCCATCAAAATGATGTCGTCACTAACGTGACTACCTGGTGTGAAACAGTGTTCATCGTTCACGTCCAGGAGATCTCTCCGGTCTCCAATTTGGCATTAGCATGAAACAGTGCCATCAAAATGATGTCAACACTAACGTGATTACCCGGTGTGAAACAGTGTTCATCGTTCACGTCCAGGAGATCTCTCCGGTCTCCAATTTGGCATTAGCATGAAACAGCTCCTACCTTCAGACACTTCAATTTGTTGTAGAGGACATGAAGGAGAAACCAGGCCTGGCTCAGCCAAGGTTCTGTCAGTGTCTGTACTTTCTCCCCCAAATTGCAAACATCTGGGCCTGCTGTTTAATACCACCAGCCTCTTGGGCCATTCCGTTTTCATGTTTGAGAAACACCATGTCATTGTCTACTTTCCCCACTGGAATCGAATGATGGTCTGATGCACCGGAGCCTGATTTGGGGGTAGCAATGCCCCAAGGTGTGTGCCTTTCCTGTAAACTCTATTGACTGGGCACTGCCCTAGGTCCCTGGTGTGTGTGTACCCCCAAAAGATGCAGTATAGTTCAGCCAGGGGATTTCTCAGACTGAACTGGAGCCCAGGAGGGTCATCCAGCATTGGGGTTCCAGGGGTGTGGTCAGGAGGAATTATATCCATATTTATACTAAATCATCTTGTGGCCTAGCATCTATCCTAGTTGGGTCAGAAGACAAGTATGGATGCCTTCTGGGTCTCTGGCCAATGGGCTTCTGCACTTTGTGTTTGCAGCTCAGCGGCAAAGGGGGGGTCACGGGGATTTCAGGGGGGTCTAACGTCAGAATGAGACAGACACCGCTTGTCTGTTTGGGCTGACTTAATGGACACGAGCCATGTCTGTCTTTGAGAAGACAAGTGGGAGCGTGTCTATTACTAATAGAGCTGACTGGGGGGGTCCTGTACAGGGTACCCTCACTTGTAGCTTCTGAATTTTAGTTTGTCAATAAACATGTCCTTTTAGGGCGCCTGGGTGGCTCAGTTGGTTGGGCAACTGCCTTCAGCTCAGGTCATGATCCTGGAGTCCCGGGATCGAGTCCCGCATCGGGCTCCCTGCTCAGCGGGGAGTCTGCTTCTCCCTCTCCCGCTCCCCCCTCTCGTGCTCACTCTCTCTCTCTCTCAAATAAATAAATAAAATCTTTAAAAAAAAAAATGTCCTTTTAGCCACCAGACAGCACAGTGCTAAGTAGCTAATAAAGTCAAGCGTGTCTGATGAAGGCCCGCAGTGTTCCCCAGGATTCTGGGCTCCCGGCCATGGTGAGGGCTGGGTGTGAACAGGCAGCGAGGCACACTGGGTGCACGCACACTTCCCATACCTGCTCTGCTCACATGCATGATCCTATTCCAGGGGACTTCGTTTACAGGTCACACATTCAAAAGTAAAATTATTACGAATTTCAAGACAGGGACAGCGAAGCATTAAACCAAGCACGGGGTCCTTCTGAGCATGGAGCCCTGGGTGACTGCACAGGTCACACGCCCAGGAAGCCAGCCCTGAATGGGACTGCAGCTTTGCACATGACCCCTCAGACTCTGTACACCCCCGCAGGCTGGGCTGGATCAAGGATGTGCAGAGCTGTGCTCTGAGTGTTGGGAGGGGCTGTGTGGCACAGGGGTTCAGGTATGGGACTCAGCATTTGGAGACTCCCTTTTCTTGTACTTGCTCGGCCACCTTGGGCAAACATTTCACTGTTCGGACACTCCATTTGCCCATATGTCAAAACCAGGAACCTGATGGTACCCTTTAAGGATGTTAAGACCAGGCGAGGTGATGCATGAAAGACACACAGTGCCCGGCATACAGTTGTCCTTCAGCCAGTGTTGGCCGCCACTGGAGGACTTGGGTGAGAATTTCTGAAAGCCTTCCCATGGCCGAGATGCTGCCGTGACCCTCCTCCATAGCTGGTGGACGTAAAATTCAGGTCTGCCGAATGCCGGTGACCTGGATGGGGATCGTCGACTGGGGACCTTTCGCCTCCCCCCTAAAGCCTCCTAGCCAGGACCACCAGCTCTGTGGATGGGGGATGGTTTTGTTTCCCAATGTCCACTTTTCCCTTTAGTCCCTTGCTTTTAATTGGGAGGACTCAAGCATTTGTTATAATTATGTTGACAGGAGAAAACATGATTGCTGTTATCACAGAGAGCACTATCAGTGTGGAGTCAACTAAATCAAATGCTGGTGGAGGGAGAGGGTTATTTCTCCAGGACCCTCTGCTGGCCTGGACGTTGTGACTGTTTCGCAGAGATAAGCAGCCGAGCTGTGCCACGCCTGCTGGCGCTCCCGGGTCTCTCCCCAGGCATTAAGCTGCACTAATTGCTTTGGAAGCGAGGCCTTTTCCTGGGCAGCAGTGTATGCTGGCTGAGTGCATGAAGCAAAGATAAAAAAGCCACCCTCCTCCTCCTTTACTGAAATTTAATAATAAAATGGAACTGTCACCATTTCCAATAAATTGTTTATTTTAATTTAGAAAAAAAAAAATAATGGAAACTGGCCACCTCCTGGCGCACTGTTGTGGCGTGTCTTCCTGGCTTGGGCAGTCTTGAACCTTCTGTTCTCTGGAGCAGGCTCTGGAAGGCACTCGGGTCTCAACCACGTGTCTTTTTCCATGTAATAAAATCTGGCCCTCACAGGGCAAAAGAAGTCATTTCCCAAGGCCTATATTAGATTGTAAAGCTGCAAACGGGGAAGTTGGCATAGAAGGTATTTAAGGTATAAAGTTTTGTAGGACTTTTTTTTCATATATTTATTTTAGTGAATATGAAATGGAGATAGTCTCCCATTCTTCTGTCATCACTGTTCTTTCAGATGTTCTTTCCTGTACTCTCAGCGAGAGGTCAGCCCAATACCCCTTGTGTTAGGAGAGAGCTGAAGGCCCAGATGTAGGCAGTGGCTTACTCACGTGTTGAGAGAGGGTGGGGGGAAGCGTGGAAGTTGGAATTCAGGCTGCCTGGCTTCTGCCCGCTGCACCGAGGCACTGATGGGCCCTCACTCTCCTCCCACTATGTAGCAGCGTTCCCATGCCCATTGCACAGGGAGCAAAACTGAGGCTGGAGAGCCAAAGCTACCTGCTTCAGGGTCTCATAGCTGGTAAATAGCATAGCCAGAAACTAGGACTCAGTCTCCTGAATTTTAGTTCAGTTTTTTTTTTTTTTCTTCCAGAGTCCATGGAGTCTGAATAGCAATTGCTTACATACAACAGTTATAATGTGATGGCATTAAATATTACACATTTTGAATCTGGGGCTCCTGGGTGGCTCAGATGGTTAAGCATCTGCCTTCGGCTCAGGTCATGATCCCAGGGTCCTGGGATCGAACCCCACATCGGGCTCCTGGCTCAGTGAGGAGCCTGCTTCTCCCTCTCCTTCTGCCTCTCTCCCTGCTCATGCTTTCTCTCTCTCTCTGTATCTCTGTGTCTCAAATGAATAAATAAAATCTTAAAAAAAAAATTTGAATCTTAGAGCAACCACAACTGAGAGTAGAGAAGAAGAAATCTGTATTGATGAAGAGGCTGCAGAGTGGTGGGCCAGGCCCCTTCCTTCTCTTACAGACACTACCCTTGGAGTACACATGCTTAGGATTCCTCCTTAGCAAATTACTCCGTGTCATGAGCAGTGAAAGCAGTGGGCGTTAAATCCATGCGCACCAGGAGTGTGCCGTGAAGCGCCTTACTCTGTCTGGCACGAGCACTCATACGACGAGTAAACCACTCCATGTGATACAGTGATTAGAAAGGGGAGGAGGGGGATGGAGGAGATGTAGGGGATCGTTATAATCCAGGGGCGGGGCTTTGGAGGCATTGTTCTGGCCAGGGTCCTTGTGATGGTTGTGGTCATCAAGGTCCTTTCCTTTCAATTAAGTGGCCCAAATCCAGCTAGATCTGGTCAGGCAAAGGAGCAAATTTATTGGCTCGCTTATCTGAAAAAGCTAGGCATGCCTGGTTCTAGGAGCTCAAGCCATGCTGTCATGGTTCTATCTTGCCCCCTCCATTATGTGCCCGGTTCTCCTTGGCCGTTACCTTTATTCAGGGGAGAGCTTCCTGCCCAGTGGCTCGATGGCTGTTGGCAGCCCCAGGCTTCTTCCCTACCTCTCGGTAATCTCAGTAGAGACAAAGTTTTCTTCCCCACATTTCAGTAGAGGCCCAGGGATTGGGTCATATGCCCATGCCTGATGGTACCTAGTAGAATTTGGGATGGAATTCACAAATTGGTCAAGCCTGATAGATGGGCTCACCCCTTCATCTGGGAAGGAGGAAGAGAGAAGTTAGCCTCACCCAAACCATATGAATTAGGAGGCGGTGGGGGAGAAGGAAAATCAGAAGGGGGATGGGTGTTGAACAGGCAAAACCAAACACATTCACTGAGTACAAGCCTTAGAGTTTCCTCTGACTCACCCTTGATCAGTGGCTTGGTAAGGGGGAAGGACCCTTTTAGCCCAAGTGTCTCCAGGTGAGTTCTGTCCAATAGACCTTTATGCGATGATGGAGGTGTACTTTGATCTTCACCTTCCAGTGCAGTAGCCACTGGCCACAGGGGGCTACTGAGCACTTGAAATGTGCCTGGGGAATGAAGCAATTGAGTTTTTCATTTTATGTAATTTTAATTAAATTTACTGTCAGTGGCTAAATTTAGCTCATGACTGCCATGGTGGACAGAGCAGCTCTTGGTGGGGCCACATCACTGGGGATGATTCCCTGGAAGGCAAGGCCCTGGTTTTGTGTAAGACAAGAGGTGGGCTGAGGGTTAAACGCAGGCTGGAAGAGCAGATTAGGTCCAGGTGTGGCATAGGAGAAAATGGAGTCTGGACATGAGAGGAGAGGGAAAGAAACAGAGAGAGTGTCCTTCATCTGAGATGTCATTTGGAACCCCTTAACCTGGGGACATATTTTTCCCACGTAATATGGGGACCAGAATTGTCCCAGGAAGAAATAAAATCAGAACTGACCTTGTTATGAAATCGAGTTGAGGGGAACTCCATGGCATGTTATTGCATTTTCCTCTAAATGTCCAGCAATAAAAGCAACCATTGCCTGGAGCAGTCTTTCTGCACATGACACATGGATGAAAAGGAAATGCAGCCACACATGGATTAAAAGACAAACTAAATGGGGTTGCTATGTTATTAAAAAAAAATACTGTTTAAACTTGTGTAGCTGAGCACAATTAAATGCAGTTGACAGAAATGACATCAGATGAATAGAACGAACTTGTCAAGGCAGGGTCTGGTCACAGCAATGTGAACTTGGGACCTGTTAAAGTCCAGCCTCTGCAGGCTGCGTGATGGGCATGTCACAATGTCCTGTAGGGTGTGTAGGATCTGTCCTGAGGTGCCTGCGGAGCCTAACTAAGTCCTTCCTGGTGGCCGTTACTCACCTGCGAGTCAGGTCTCCAAGGGCAGTGATTCTTGGAGAAGGCAGACTGATCTGTTTTGATCCCCTCCTGCCCACGTGCAGCCAGGACACCTGGGCTTCTTCAGATTTAGTTAACTGTCTGGATTTGTTCACTGGGTGCTCGAGAAGGACATGCCATGTGCTCAGCATCCTGCTGGGCCTTGGACATTCAGCAGGAAGAACAGAGAAGCGCAAAGCTTGGTTTCTGGCCGTGTGGTTTGCCACAGCAAGTCCCTGGCCCTCAGCATTTCTCTCCCCCACTATGCAAGCCTGTAGACTCAGATAGTCACCTGTAGACTCTGCTGTAGCCCAGGTGTAGAGATTAAGAGCTCCTGGCCAGTGCCTGGCATACAAAGTACTAAAAAACAAACAAACAAAGTAGCAGGTGTATAGCAGAAAAAGGGAGGCATTAGAATGGGTGAAGCAGACCTGGGGTGGAACCTGGGCCGGGCAGCTAGGAGGTGTGCGAATTGCGGTGCAGTGCTGAGCCTCACTCTTCCCATCTGCAAAGTGGGTTGATGGAACCTTACAGGGTTGTTGTGAGGACACAATTGCATGATATTTGCTAAGGACCTAACATGAAGCAGTTTTCCATAACCATGGCTGCTCTGGTGAGCATGAGGGCATGATTGCTGTGAGGGAGGGATGGACCCAAGAAGGGATCTTGTGGGCTACATGAATATTCCCAGGGTGAGCAGCCAACTTCAAATCCAATCTTGATTCACGTTAGGTCTGGTTGTCTTTAAAGCTGAATCACTGTGAGGAGCCCACCAAAATTTTCCAGTCCAGTTTGCCAGCAAACCTGTAGCCCACCCCCACAACCAGTGGCCCCTGCTGCTTCCTGGAGGGGGCCCAGGGAGAAGAGCATCTTAGAACCATTGGCCACGTCCTAGGATTGATCTCTCTGATCTATTCTTATTCCGCAATCAGTTATAGAGTTCTAAGGCAGACACATCATGAGTAGGTGTCACCATGCTGATGGAATGTTTGGGGTGTTGATGGGCCCCAGGGTATGGCAGAGAAAGAAAGCCATTCCTCAGCCGGGAAATCACTAGCCAACATTTTCAATGAGCACACCCTTCCTGCCCCTCTCCCTCCTTGTGACTCCTCCGTCCAGTTTCTCCAGCAGACAAGGGTGTGGATGCCTTTGAGGAGAGAGTAATTCATTTCAGTAGAAAAGAAGTGGTTTTGGAACAGGGCAGTTGGAAAATAATGCCAAGCAGCTGTGCCACTGTGGACACGAGCTTTGAGTCAGTGGACATCCCACCGGCTCATGTGTCCCTGGGCACATGCCTGGACCCACTCTTGCATCTTTGTTGAGAAGCAGAAACATAATGGGCTCCACAGTTACTTCTCTTTGCTGCCTTTACTCTCCAGCTGATGCTGGGCTTCTGTGGAACCAACATAGGCAGATGGGCCTTGGGGATGTCTCTGAAGAGATTTGTTCCCATTTTGCATATTCCTTGAGGCTCTTCTGATTTCTGGCCTGTGTCCCCCTTGCCGTAATCACAAGTCTTACCTTGTGATCCAGTCTTTATCCTTCTCTTTGGAGGTGGTTTGGGCACCTTTTGTGTATCAGATATGTCGTCATCAAGGGAGAGAGAGTAGGCCACCGGACATGCCTGGTCTCCAGAATGTCACAGTCTTGGGTGGGGGCAGAATTTAACTGGCAGTTCTATACCCAGAGTGCTAAGTGCAAGGTGGGTCTGAGCATGGGAGGCAGCATAGGGTCCTAAGGAAGCATTCTGAAGCAGTCTCAGAGATGGGGGTCTGCGAAGTTTCCCTAGGCCAGAAGGGGGTGATGTCCAAACTGAGATCCCAAAAGTAGGTGAGAGGAAAATGTGGTGGGAGAGCCAGGAAATGGATGGAGGGTGGGTTCCCAGTGGAGGAGAGCATGTGCAGAGTCCTAGAAGTGATCAGGAGTGGGAAATTTGAGGGTAGAAGGGGACAGGGTGGGTCATGGGAGCTGAAAGGAAAGTAAGAACTTCAGATAAATTAAGTACTTTCCACCAGAATTCAATGAATTTTTCCCCTAGAATGTAATCAAAGCTGAAAATGCGTATGGAAGGTAAATTTTATATTGAATAGGTTCTTATGTTTTGAATTCTGAAGGATGGAAACACATTATGACCATTTTGGTCCCAGACTCATTGGTCTTAGTGTGCACCTGTTCATTGGAGGTTGGTGTTTCATGTAACAGTTCGGATGCTAATGAATTCTCTGCTTTGTTGTTCCAGCACTTCCGGGAGCATCTGGACAAACTTTTTGCCAAAGGAATTGGAATGCTGGATATAGCTCTGAACGAGGCCTTCAACATTCTCAGTGACGTAAGCTCCTCTTTAATTTACCTTTCTTATGTCCAGAAGAAGAAATGGAATTTTATTTTATTTTTTATTTATTTTTTTAGTCTTTCTTCTTTCTTTCTTTCTTTCTTTCTTTCTTTCTTTCTTTCTTTCTTTC
>NC_058403.1:192287272-192287521 GCF_002201575.2 Neomonachus schauinslandi | reverse complement strand
TTTCTTTCTTTCTTTCTTTCTTTCTTTCTTTCTTTCTTTCTTTCTTTTTCTTTCTTTCTTTCTTTCTTTTTTTTCTTCCTTCCTTCCTTCCTTCCTTCCTTCCTCCCTTCCTTTTCTTTCTTTCTTTTCCTTTCTTCCCTTTCTTTCCCTTTCTTCCCTTTCTTTCCTTCCTTCCTTCCTTCCTTTTCTTTTTTTCTTTTCTTTTCTTTTCTTTTCTTTTCTTTCTTTCTTTCTTTCTTTCTTTCTTTC
>NC_058403.1:192254133-192287262 GCF_002201575.2 Neomonachus schauinslandi | reverse complement strand
TTCTTTCTTTCTTTCTTTCTTTCTTTCTTTCTTTCTTTCTTTCTTTCCTTTCCTTTCCTTTCCTTTCCTTTCTTTTCTTTTCTTTTCTTTCTTTTCTTTTCTTTTCTTCTTTCTTCTTGCTTCTTTCTTGACCAGCATTACTGTTGCCCTTGGCTGTCACTGAGTGAGGTGCCAGATGGGAGGGAGAGGCTGGCCATTCGAGTCATCCGGGGAACCAGGTTCAGCCAGTGCAGCCAAACCAACACCCCACTGGGCAGAGCCAGTCGTGCCCTCTGGTTGGGGCTCTTGCCTGCCATGCTTGTTGGCTCTGGGACCACCCACACTTGAATACCTTCCAATGCAGATCTCATCTCAGAAACTTTCAATTTCTTCATGGAGTGGACTCATTTCTCATTGTGTTTCACGCTGAATCTCTGCCTGTGGTGACGTTCAGCAGAAGGGCTTTCTCTGTGCGGTAGGCTTAGGGGGTGCCCTACCCATCCTTCCTTCTCTTCCAGCCCCTTGAAGATTCACAATACGCAGTAGCACAATCGAGTTTCCAGGAAGCACAACAGGAGGGAATGTTGTTCAATCCACTGTTCCTTACACTTCTTGGAACAAGAATCCATTTTTCAAGTAGCACCTGTTAACATTCCATGAAAACCTTTGAGGGTCCTGGGCTGGTAATTCTGCCCTTGGAATCCAATTGTGTTAAGCTAAAAGAACATGCATGTGACTTTTGTGTTCTTGTTACTCTGAAAGAGTAGTAGGAAAATAATGACTATCTTTATTAATGCAGGTTCTCTATCATTTATGTAACTGGTATTTGCTGTGTGCTTTTAATGCCAGACACTGGGAACACATTAGAGAATAGCCTAGACAAAGTGTTTGCCTTAATGGACCTCATGTTTCAGTGCAAAGGTTGGGAAGTTATGACCCATGAGCCAAATCCAGCCTGCCTCTTGTTTTTGTAAAAATTGTTTTATTGGAGTGCATTCATGCCCACCTGATTACATATCCTGTATGGCTGCTTTTGCATTACAAGGGCAGAGTTCATTAGTTCTGATGGAGACCGTATGGTCTGTAAAACCTGAAATAGTTACCATGTGGCCCTTTACAGAAGTTTGCTGACCCCAGATCTAATGGGAAAAGGCAGATGAAGTGTGTAGTCTTATGGAGAACAGCCCCATTGTTCTAGCTTAATAAGGACTTGCTGTTTTATACAGTGCGGTTGGGAAAGATCTGTCTCATCGGTGCCCTTGGTTGGAGTAGAGATCTTAAGGAAGTGAGGGAACAGCGATTTCATTTTGGGGAAGAAGTTTCCAGCAAGAGGAACAGGTACAAAGGCCCTGAGGCAGAGCTGTTTGGCATTTATCATACAGCGAGGAGAGCAGTGTGAGGAGCAAAGTGGGGGACGGAGGGGGCTAGGGAATGAGATCAGGGAGAGAGCAGGGACCGGACCATATGACTCCTGTGGGGACTTGGGCTCTTGCTCTGTGTGGGATGGAAGATCACTGGAGTCTGAGCAGAGAATGCCGTGACCAACTTGAGTTTTAGCAGGATTTCTCTGACTGCTGTACTGAGAAACAAAGACGATAGCAGGGAGGCCATGACATTATCTGGGTGACACATACTGGTGGCTTGGACCGGGGAGGTAGGTTAGGATGTTAAGAAGTAAAAAAATAGAAATCACTCTAGATGTGTCCAACAGCAGGGGGTTACTTCAGGGTTTTGGCTGTATAAGGGATGGAAAAGCTCAGAAACCAAACAGAGAATGAAACCATCCTGGGATTAGCACCGGCACGAGGCAGCACCTCTCTAGAGTAAGAGGGACGACCGGACGGAGGGACACCATTGGAGCCTCCTCCCAGTAGCCATCCAGATGGGAATCGAACCATGGAGGGGCTGCCCAGAGAGAGCTGGAGTCACAGGGCGGGAGGCCTGCCTTGGGGAAGCTGATACCTTGGAAAAGATGCAGCCATTGCCAGAAAGCGCCCATGTCCCCAGATCAGAAAAAGGGAGACATAGCTTAGAAAAGCCTTGGCTTCTTCCTTGCATCCTCTAGTATTCTTTGGTCAAAACTCCTGGGGAGCCTGGAAACTGTGGAGCGCAGGGGAAAGGTGTCGGGTGGAACTGAGCGCAAACAGGCATGAAACGGAGCGACAGTTCTGTTGAGGTGCTCCAGGAGCTGGGAGAGCTGCTAGAGGCTCAGCGGCCTGCCCACACTCGGTCTTCAGGCAGCTTTGTGGGGCCCCGGGTGTTAGTCTGCAGGCGAGTACCCACCCACCATCACACGGCGCGTCCTGGTGGTCAGTTGTGCCCGACTCCGAAACTCCAGCTTTTCCTACTCAGTGACGCTGGCCTCCCAAGCTGAGCATAGGCCCTAATTCTAGACTTCCTTTTACCAATAGTATCTATTGGCACACAGAAGGCCATTCAGGTTTCGGTCCTGAGCCAGTGTCAAGAGGGTAGGGGAGGGAAGCCTCACCAGCACCTCGAATTCAACTCGAATTAAGCTCATGGCTGTTCCCTCGTACTTTGCTGCCCCAGGGCTGCTGCCTACAGGAATTCACATTTAGGTGAGGCTCGGTGATTGGCACAGCCCATCCCTGTTAACAGCTTATGAATAATGTATGAACATAGCTGACCAGAGCAAAGGGCCAAGCTGCACCTTTGAATGCTGAGTTGAACCCTGGATAGGCACCTTCTCAGGGCTTGGAGATGCCAAGCTCTGCATCTTCAGTAGGCTCTTTCTAGAGGGTCATATTGCAAGGACTTGTCACAATGATAAAAATGGTTCTCTTTTTCATCTCAAAAGCCTCGTGTCCGTAGCAGGGGAAGGCTACTCTGAGCTGGTTAGTCCCTTGTTTGGACAGGTACCCTGTAGTGAATTTCTGTTTCCTGGCTCTTTGGCAGAAGTGGTGAAGGAGCGAGAGTTGGGAGATGCTTGTCATATGAAGTCTGTGGTCTCTGGAGTTAGGCAGGTTTGGCTGAGAATCCTGACTCGGTCAGAATGTGCTGTGTGACCTTGAGAAAACTCTGCTTAGCCTCACCTTTATTTTCCTCATCTGTAAAATGGGGATGGGAATAGACCCAGCAGTGGCCATATAATTGATGAAGCCCAGTGCAAAATGAAGATGCAGGTCCCTTGTCCAGAAGTCATTAAGAATCGTAAGAGAAAGGCAGCAGAGTGTTAAGTAGAGCATGGGGCCCCGTACAGCCGTGCACATCCCACGCCCATGAACCTGGCCCTGGTAGACCAGGGTTGAGGATTCTGCACAATGAAGCCGTGGGTAGTGCCATCCCTGTGACCACAGAGACACTGGGGAGCCTCAACTCTGGCCAGGCTGCCTCTGGCTTCTAGAAGCAGCTCGAGCTCCTGATGTTTTGGTCTTACTTCCTGCCCCAGTCCTCAGGATTGTCTGCTTCCCTTGATTGTCTCCTCTCTCCTTTTCCTTGCCCTGTGACCTTCTCTCTCCCTGTCCTGTACACTTACCAGTTTTGTCCCCAAACCCTTCCAAGCCAGTGTTTCCCATTGCACGCCCAGCTGACGCTGGTCTGCTGAGATACTCCAGCATAAGTGTTGTCCAGGTGGCAAGATGGCACCCTCCTCTCCCGGAGACTCACAAGGCACCTGTGCACATTCAAGACCTCCGAAGTCCTGCAGGGAACAGACCTTTTCCAAAATGTATTTATGCCAGTACTCAAACATATTGACTCAGGAACTCTTTATCTCATATCAGAACCTCAGGGTTAGAATCTTGTAGAAGTCACAGCTCACCAAACATACCTTCAGGCATAATATGTTTGTATGCTCCAAGAGGGTATATTAATCTCCCAGCACCTCTCAGATCCAGAGAAATCACCAGCACATGATGGATTTCTTTCCTTAATTCTTGGTGACGGAAATATTTGTGAACCAGGGAAACCTTCCACACGCCTCTCTGCTCTGCCTTCACTTGTAAAATTCCTCTGGGGTCTGGCCAGTCAGAAAACCCAGTGGGTCCAATGTAAATTCCAGATAGCAAGAAATGGAAAGAACAAAAAGATTACAGAATATCATTGATTGAGGTTGGTTGATGGGTGGCACCATATTTTGAGTGCACATTTATCTCATAGAGAGAAACATTTCCATCTCATCTCTTGCCACTGGGCTTTTAAATGGCCAAACATTTTGAAAAACACAGAGATGGTTAATCTCCCATGAAAATGAAGCTTTAGCTATTTTCCACTTCATCAATATGACCTTTAAGTGATATAATTCTCTTCTGTGTATTGCGCCTGCCTTTGCAAGCCAATATGAATAAATAGTTATTTCTTAATCACACAAATGCACATTCTCCCTCTGTGTGTGTGTCTGTATCTTTCTCTCTTACTCTCTGTCTCTCTCTCTCTCACACACTCACACACACAGACATACACACACACACTCGAAAGTGTGATTGTGTTTCGGGCTCGGAATGGTTCAAAGGTTACTAGAACTAAATGAAGTAAATTCTGGTTTGCAATTACCTGCATTTCAGTGTCAGTATTTGCTCAGATGACTTAAAGGCTTGCAGTTGTTGTACAAACGGCTTTGAAAGGAGCATTCAAATAAACTTCTAAGACCCTTCCATCTATTGATCTCTGCTGCATTCATTAGTTTCTGTAAGAACACAGAGCCAGTTTGCTACAGTAGTTATAGCATCTACCTTGTCATGTGACAACCGCAATTATCTTTTTTGGCGATGAATATGATCTTTTTAGTGATTACCTTTTAAAAATTCTTCTTAGCCAATTAAATAAAATTTGGTGACATTTCAAAGACTGTTAATCACAACCAAATGCTCTAAATGTCAGGATGCATTGAAATTTTCGCTGCTAACTGATGAATCACTGAGCTAATTGTAGTTCATCATCAGGCCCTTGTCATTGTTATTATTATGGAAAATACTTTCATCACTCCCGCTATTCAAAAAAAAAGTTCTAGACAAATATGAAGAGAAGAGATATTACTCATCAAAGCATTTGAATTTAATTGCATTCTTCAAAATTCTCCAACTGCAGATTGCTGCAGAGAATACAAGGGACTCAGCCGGAGAGGAAAGTGATGTTTTTAAATAAACAGCTCAGGGCAGCCCCTTCCTCCAGTCTGCATTATTCAGATATTTTCATTTCCCTCTCTTTCTTGCCTTTCGTTTGGGAGAATATTGCCAGGATGCTTTCCAATGAGTTGCATGAACAACGGTCCCAAGGTGTCTTGATTTTTTTCCCCTTTCTTCAGCCTCTACGAACTGAAGCAGAGATCACCTTTATTTAGTGGCCCACTGCTGGGTTTATTCAATGATCTGAAGATGGTGTTGAATGCAGGCTCCCCCAAAACATTGCCAGAACAACCTGTTGATAGGAAAGGACCACAGGGATGTTTCTTCTTACCGCAGCAAGGAAGAAAATGCACCATGACGATAGAATTTTAGCAGTGTCTCAGAGTAGAAGGGACACCGCCATTTACTGAGACTATGAAGGTTGGTTGAAGGTGGGTCTTTCAGAGTGGAGGAGAAGGAAGAGGCTTGGTTAAGACTGGGTGAGAATCCTAATATTCTAGTTTAGGATTGGTGGATGCAGCAGAGGGAAGATTTTGAGGTCAGGGGTTTAAAGAGTCTTAGGTTATAAATTGTCCCGTGATAGTTTCTATTGGAGAGTTGATGGGCCTTTCAGGATGTTCCTGGAATAAGCAATAAAGTTGTTGGCAATTTTTATCTTCCTGGACAAGAGTTTTCTGGAATAGTATGTTAAATTGATAGATAGTAGAACTGTAGTTGTGTATGAGGGCTTTAGTTCTCAAATATTTGTACATACCTGAGAATTCCTATGATATTACATCATGGGCCACGTCTGCTCATTAATTCAAGGACTCTGGACTCCGGTCCAGTCTGAGTTGCAGGAGTGGCTGCCAGGACCAGGACTGCAGTGAAGCAAGTGCCTAAGGCACAGAATTTGAGGAGTACTCACTCACTCTCGGTGGGGGATCTGATGACTCCATGTGACCCTACAACTCTGGAAAGGATGGAGGGAGGAAGAAGCAGGTGAAGGAAATGAGCATTTATGGAGCCCTTCCATGCATCTCCATCTGCTCAAGGACCTTCATCTCATTATTGGGAGGCCATAGAGTGTGCTGAATCTGGGAATAGATTCTGGGGTTGGACTGCCTGGGTTTAAATCCTGGCCATTACAGATGGGAGCTGTGTGACCTTGGGCAAGTTAACTAATCTCTGCCTCAAATTCCGCACTTGTAAAATGCCAGTAATGATAGTACCTACCTTAGGGGCTAGTCTTTAGTAAATTAAAACTTGTTGCCCGCCTCCCTCCCTCCCTCCCTCCCTCCCTCCCTCCCTCCTTCCCTCCCTCCCTCCCTTCCTTCCTTCCTTCCATCCATCCATCCTTCTATCCATTCATTCATCCAGTTAGTTATAGTCTTCTCTCTCAAGTTGCAACTTCAGTCTCTACATCAGAACTCTAAGAGACTAGGCATTAAATCTCAACTTGAATGCTTTATTAGCTCTCTGCTTCTGCAGGAACCAGCAGCAAATCCAAGAACAGCCTCCATCCTTCCCTAGTGCCTTGATCAACAGATGGAACGTGCCCACTCAGTGCCTTTGCATGTGCTCTTGGCCCTCTCTGGGACATCCCTCCCCCAGATACTCACCTCCTGCAGGTGTCACTCATATATCACCTTCTCAGTGAGGCCTTCTCTATTTTTTCTAAAGTTGCCCCCTCCCCATTTCCCATCCCCCTGCTCTGCTTTCTTTTTTCTTTTTTTGTTTCTTAACATCACTGTTACCACACATACAACAAAATTGACTTATTTACTCTGTTTCTATATGTCTCCCCACATAGAATTATAAACTACAGGAGGGAAGGGATTTTTGCATATTTCATCCCCAGCTCTGTGTGGGTACTTAGTAAATAATTTTAGAGTTAATGAATAAACTTCACCAATTATAATGGTGGGAGTTTTCACTACTGAAACTTAAAGACTTTTTGTGTGTTTTCATGCCTTGGCACTGTCTTGTTAATTGTAGGGTTTTTGATTTTGATTATTTATTTATTTTAAAATTTTATTTATTTATTTGAAAGAGAGAGAGCGAGAGAGAGAGAGCGTGAGTGGAGGGGAGGGCAGAGGTACAGGGAGAAGCAGACTCCCCACTGAGCAGGGAGCCCAACTCGGGTCTTGATCCCAGAACCTGAGCTGAAGGCAGACACTTCAGCGACTGAGCCACCCAGGTGCTCCAATTGTAGGGTTTTTTTTAAAGGACCTGGTGTTACTTTGAATTGCAGCATTAATAACATTCATTAAGGGAATTCTTCACCGCTGATTCAAGGGAAGGACACCGAGTTCTGGTGACCAGTCTACCCCAGTTTACCACTCACGAAGACTGGGAGCTTTTACAATGCCACATAAAACTGAAAGTTGAAGAAATTTAGGGTTTTGCACACCAGTGGGCACAATCTTGGAATTTCAGTAATGTACATAAATTAATATGTAATGTTACATGCTAACAAATATATATTTAAAACAAACCCTACAAGGAGTGCTTAGGCTTCTAGTCTGAATTGGCATGTTCCTGACTTTATTCTCCATGTGTCCAAAACCTCGCTGATTGTATTATATAATGCATCCAACCAGACTCCTTTAGATTTTGAAAGAGACAGTTGCCTGCCTCGTATTCTGTGGCTCATGTGTTCCTAAAGGGTGACTGTGCCAATGCCTTAGGGGCTTATATTCTGTGACACTATCTGTGCTTGAAGCTAAGACAGGTTATTTGCCCTAGAATCTCACTTCCCACCTTGCGTGTGTTTTTCAGAAATCCCCTCTGAGGTCAGTATATAGTTTCAATTTGTTAAAGCAAATAGGGTGAATGCATGGGGAAAAGCTTATTGTGTAGGTTCTGCTTTGCAGAACAAGCTCTTGTTTTGAGAGGCTTCCCAAGCCCTCATGCCTCTGAAATCTCGTGGATGTACAGAACTCTCTGGTGTGTTTTATTTTATTTTATTTTATTTTATTTTATTTATTTGGGGTTGTTTTGGCTTTTTTTAATTATTATGTTATGTTATGTTATGTGTGTTTTTTAGTTTGAACTTGTTTCTTCCCACAGTTCAACCACACAGGACAAGGAAGCATCTGCAGCCAGGCCATCATGCTCATCACCGACGGGGCGGTGGACACCTATGATACTATCTTTGCGAAATACAATTGGCCAGATCGCAAGGTAAGTTGCTGATGCTGGCCATGCAGCGCAGTTGCCAGAGAATCTGTGTTATACTGTAATGCCCAGGTTGTCCAGGGTTAGGTGCCCATCTAGATTTATTCTCATAATGACCTATGGTTTCTCAGTCTTATGCCTTCCGGTTCACCAAACTGAATATGATGGCTTTCCTTGTTTTCAAAATGAAACTTTTTTTTGGAGGAGAGAAGAAATCCATAAAGACATGGTTAACGTGTTCAGTGAAATGATTCACTGAGAAGGGTGCTTTGTCCATATTGGGCAGCACTTTTGTTTTCCGTGGAGCCAGAGCTGCTTGGTGAGTCCAGCATCTATAGATGGTGAAGTCAGCCATGGTGGCCATACAGTCATCTCCTGGATGTTTCTGTTTTTCTATGGTTCCTCCTTCTGCACCCTCGTTATCACCCAGAAGCTTCTCTCCATCCCCCAGGGCTGTTCCCCCACCCTTGTCAAAGCTTGTTCTCTATTCTAATTCCTTCTTTGCTTTCCAGGTTGACATTTATTTATCTGATGAACCCATATGTTAGGATATCAATGATGAACATTAACATTTTTGGTGCCTCTGAGTGCCTAAACCCAGACGTTCCTCAAGCTGTGAGCTTGTTTGAATTCTCTGGGGAGATTTTTAAATTATGGATACTTGTACTCTATCCCATTATCTACAGAATCAAAATATCTAAGGATGTGCTTCAGTAATCCATGTTTTTTTTTAAAATCTTTTTTTAAAATGTTTTATATATTTATTCATGCAAATCAGAGAGAGAGAGAGAGAGAGGCAGAGGCAGAGGGAGAAGCAGGCTCCCTGCTAGGCGGATGCGGAACTCGATCCCAGGATCCCGGGATCATGACCTGAGCCGAAGGTAGACGCTTAACCATCTGAGCCACCCAGGCGCCCCTCAGTAATCCATGTTTTTAATAAGTTCCTCTGGTGGGCACCAATCAGCAGCTTAGCAGTCAGTGAAGGGGGCTTTTCATAAGCAGCTCCATTAAGACCAAATAAATTACCAGATGGGTCTCACATACTGAATTCTATAAATCCTTCCCACATGGTGATACCTGTTGAATAGCAGTTGCCCAGTAATATTGGTATTTAAACATCCGGTCCTTACTTGCAGGGAGAGGCAGAGGACGAGGGCTTCAAAATCACAGTTCTTCAGATAAAACACAAATTTACACATATCTTGCCAAAGGTACAATATTCATTTTCGGCCAGGTGCTTTCTTGGATTAATTGGAACCAGGATCTTGGAAATTTCAACATTTTCAAGGAGTTTCATCTACTTATAGAGTATTTCAAGTCAAAGCAGATTTGCTTTTTGTAGTAAGAAAGTCTTCTATGATTAGAAATTAATAGCAGGATCCCGTCCCTCCTGCTCCATTCTGGAGAGTTCTATGGCATTCATATACATACACATACACATTCTTCTTGATGACTTCTCTGTGGAGGTGCAGGTCTGCATGGGTCCCCATGTGTTAAAGGGAGATGTGTTTAGCATCTTTTAGCACCATGTTAAAGGGAGATGAGGTGCAATGTCTAAGCGGTCATCTTTCTCTGTTATTCTGAACATTAGATATTTAGTAGAGGGTTCTATCATGCTGTAGTTGGCAATCTTCAAGATTATAGAAACAGGAAGTAGATTCAGAAGAAAGGAAAATGATCTGAAGACTGGCATGTGATTCCCATAAGACCGTGGTTCTCAAGCTTGAGTGAATATCAGAATCATCTGGAGGACTTGTTCCAACACCAACCGCTCACGTCATGCTGGGAGTTTCTGATCCAGTAGGGCTGGCTGGGGCCTGAGACTGTGTGTTTCTCACAAGTTCCCAGGTGATGTGGATGCTGCACACTTGGGGAAGGACTCCCGGAAGTAAGAAACAGCCCAAGGAACAGCGTTTGGTTCCTCCGTGGGCTTGTCTACTTTTGATCCCTCTGTTTACTTTACAGGAACCTGTTCCCTTAGTCAAATCCAGGGCAAAAGTATGTGTTTCTTGGCTCATACTTTGTTTAAAAAAATTGCCAATTACTGATCGTCATTTAAAAATCTGGAGCGAGTATATAAAATTTTAAAGTTTTAATTTCTCTCATAAATGGGTACACTTGGCACTTGGGAGCCATCATTCTTATATGGCAAAAAAAAAAAAAAAAAAAGCCTGGAGCTGAGACATGGCTGCCCCCAGAGATGGCAGGTGCATGCTGCTTTTGACCATGACCTCACCATTCTGTCTTCTCCTCCCAGCCTGTTTCGCTCCTGTGCTTGACATGCCCACAGGGATGGAGTTCTGGGTTGACAGGTACTTGCTGCTTCCCAGGCAGGGCTTGTATTCCCCAGATTCTGGGGCTTCATTCTTTTGTCCAGGTGCTGCCCGAATCTTTCTCTCTTCCCTTCCAGTCAGAGGCCATCTTGTCTGCTTGAGCCCTAAACTTCAGACACCTTCAGGGTTGTCCTAGGAGTGGTATACGTTCATGTCCAGCACTGTAATTACTTCTAGGCCTATCTTTCATCTTCATTGGTTTGGTGAGTCCTTGGGGACAGATTCTGTATCTCTGAACAGTACCACCACCATGCACCATATCCCAGCGCTGCTGAGAAGTGTGGCATAGAGACCCTAGGGTGGCCTCATGATTCCCGCCCCCAGCTGTTTACCCCCTGTATAATCTCCTCACCTTGAGTATGAGTGGGCTTTGTGACTTGATTCTAACCAATATAATATAATAAGGTGAGGGGATTTTGTAGATATAATCAAGGTCTCAAGTTAGTTGGTTTGAGCCAATCAAAAAGGATATCCTGGGTGAGCTATACTTAGAAGATCTTTAAAAGAGGGCCTAGACACTCCCTGAGGGCAGAGAGGTTCTCCTTGCCAGTTTGACGAAGGAAGCAGCTTTTGGAGAAGCTCATCAGCAAGGAGCTGGGGACAACCTCTAGGACCTGAGGACATCCTCCAGCTAACAGCCAGCAAAAAGCTGGGCCCTCAGTCTTACAGCCACAGGAAATGAATCCTGCCAACAATTTGAGTGAGCTTGGAGGCAGATTCTTCCCCAGTTGAGCCTCCAGACGAAAGCACAGCCCAGTCAGTACCTTGATTGCAGCCTTGTGACATCACAGACAGAAGACCCAGCTAAGCTGTGCCCAGACTCCTGACACAAAGAAACTGGGGGGTTGCAAATGTGTGTTTATTTAAGACACTATATTTGTGGCAACATGTGATGCAGCAATAGAAAACTAATAGAAGAAGCAAGGAGAAGGGGAAAAGGAGAGGAAATCATTTATCATAGCAATATAATAAAACCTCCCCAAGCCTAATTGCTTAAGAGAACAATTTATTCTTTCTTGCAATTCTGTGGGTTAACTGGATGGTGATTCTGCTCCACGTGGTGTCAGGTAGAGGGACTAAGGAAGCTGCAGGAAGTTGGGAGCTTGGCTGGGCTGTCTGGGTTCTCCTCCCGAAGACTTGCGTCTCCCCGTGGTATCTAACCCTCCAGGGCCACACTGTGAGGCATCTCCCCTCAGTGCAGTAGCCTGGACTTGCCTACAGTATGGCAGATGGGTTCCCAAAAGGAGAGAGCTGAAGGAAGTGGGGAGCAGGCCAGGAGGCACTTATGGGTGTCATTTTTTAAAGCTATCTATCACCTAACCAGGGCCTCGTTCAAGGCAACTGCTTAATAAAACATTTTAGAATGAGTTGGGAAAAGGAATGCATTATTGGTGATTTAGCTGTGAGTCCGAAGACAGCATCATGATTGCCATGCAATGTGTCCCTTGCCAGCATTTTATTTCTGAGGGCAGAAATGAGGAGCTATTTATTCATTTATTGGATGCCATTTACTTTTGCCTAATATCCACTGGTTAGCAGTTTAACAGCAGCTCTTACATACTTGGAATAAAAAATGAACTTCTCAACACGGAAGGGACTCATTCCAGGGTCTGCTCAAGAAATAAAGCTGCCTGCATTTAAATTAGAATAAATGGTCATACCTGCCACCTATATAGTTGCTCTTCCAAGTGAACTAAAAAAAAAAAAAAGAAGAAGAAGAAGAAGAAGGTCATGGAATGATTTATCATTACCTTTCTTGCTGCATAGGACAGAGTAGAGAGTGGATAGGTAAGAAAATGGTAGGAAAGTAATTTAAGGAATCTAGCCCCATAGGAAGGCCTGTTCGTCAACCCCTGACTTAAAGGAATCAACCGGTGTGTTGTTAAAAGTCATTGAGATGCCCTTGGAAATCCGTGCATTGGATGAATTCAACAGAGGATGGTCTTGGTGGTTTTTTGCTTCCTTTCCACTGCTCTTTTCCACTTGAATGAACTATACTAGCCACATAATCAGTGGCAGAGGGGTGGGAGCCTTGATGGCAAATCCCTGTCTCCGTGCCTCGGGGTCTCTCCCACGTTTGGAGTAGTGCTTTCTGCTCTCCTGGCCCGAGTAGTTCCTGTTTTTCCCCTTTTCCGTCAGTGCTGCCGCCAGGGCCGGGTACAGGACCCGATGCTGGGGCCGTTCAGAAGGGGGATGCGCTGCGGGTCAGACTTGACTGCCCCTTGAATCCTGTTTTGGTGGTGACGGGGGCACGTGGCAGTGTCACAGCTTTCATGTCACCTGAGTAACAAAGGGAACACCCCGGAGAGCATCACATTCCCTCTTGGCTGAGACCAAGGAAGCCAGAGACTCCCTGAATCCAAGGATAGCAGGATCCCTGGGATGCCTGTCAGAATCCACCTGCTCGGGGGCTAACCACTCTCTTTGCTGTGTGTGATACCCCAGTGGGGGGCGGGGAAGACGTAGCTGCAACCGCCACATAACACACCACGTCTCGACTGGCTTCAGCTGCAGGTGAAGCAGTGGAACCTTGCCTGGGCATGTAATATGGACAGTGACCCTTCTGTGCCTACTAGACGTCCCTGCACAATCTGTCCTTCACGTGGGTCTGTGATGAGGAGGGCAGGCAGCACCGGGATGCTCCCTACACTTCCCTGAGCCTGAGTCTCTCCCTGCATGAGAGAATGCCTTCAACTAGTTTCTTGTGCCAAAATGTATATACAAAACGAATGAGAGCTAATTCTTATCAAATGCCAAGGGGCAGGCACCGTTCTAAATGCTGCACGTACATTTAATTCGCACAGAAACCCAAGAGGCGAGCACTCCTCTATCCCCTTTACACCAAGAGGAAACTGAGGTCACATAACTGAGTCAGGGTTCCACAACTAGCATTTGGATCTGAACTGACAAGCCAGCATCAAACACGGAGGCTGTTCCCCGAACCTGGATGCAGACGTGCTGAAGGGGAAAGCAAAACAAAACGGCCTTAGGTCCCAGGAAGAGCTGTCCATCCATACCACATACATTGTCACCCAGAAAATAAGTTCTTTTCCTTGGCCTTCCCACCCCCAAGTGTGGGGGTGTCTGCGGAATGTCAAAGATTTGGAACTCCTCATGGCTGCAGGCAGAGAGTAATAAGTTCTTTTCCTTGGCCTTCCCACCCCCAAGTGTGGGGGGGTCTGCGGAATGTCAAAGATTTGGAACTCCTCGTGGCTGCAGACAGAGAGTAATCAGATGGCAAATGGGTGGCCTCAGGTCGAGGCTGTCTGGGTGTAACTAAATGGTTTTCCTCTTTTAGAAAGAACTTCAAAGGTGCATGCTCTTTTGGTTATGTGTGCTGTGTGTCCTATTATCATTTACGTCCAGAACAAAAGGGAAGACGGTTGCCGTGGTGAGGCCCTTGGAGAGGCAAGCAGGGTTCAGGTTTCCTGAAGCATCCTCGGTTAGCTGGTGGGGATGGCATGGAGGGGTGGGGCCAGAACGGCTCCTTGTTAGGGGTCCAGGGGCAGACCTTGATCACCGAATGGTTTGGGGGTCTGGCTTTGGAGCACCTTTGGAAACACTGTTGGAGGTCACTATCCTTCGACCTGGTGTCACAGAAATCTCCAAGAAAGAGCTTTGGTTATGTGTGCAGTGTGTCCTATTATCATTTACGTCCAGAACAAAAGGGAGGACAGTTGCCCCAGGCCTCCCTCCCTTGGCATAATTTGGAAGCTGAAGCCTCAAGCCAGCCATGTCTTCGTGGCCTCGAGGTGCTGGAAGGCTGAGCTCTTAGTGTCCCTGGGGTGGTTTTGGAAAGCTCAAGTGCCCCTCCCTCCTCATCTTTCCACAAGACCTGTGCCGCTCTGGGGAGCCGAGTTTCTGAGCCGAGTCGGTGCTCATCCTTTTAAGAACCAGCCCTTAAATAGTCTCAAGCAATCTAGAAGGAAGTTTTTCTTTCTTTTTTTCCCTAAACTACATTGTTTCCTTTTCCGACTTTCCAACGATTTTACAAAGCTCTTTCTTTGCCTTCCCTTGAGCTGATCAGGAGGAGAAGGGATTTACCCAAAACAGCAACTGGGGAAGGAGTTTAGGTTGTACCGCTTGTAGGTGAAGAGTCTCCAAGTGCTCTTGCTACCCCCACCCGACCTGTACTCTGGCTCTCCCCCTCATGCCGCAGAACCAGGTGAATGTGGGGGCTTGAGGGTGGCAGAGGACGTTGACAGGGGAAGTAGAGGGAAGGAAGTAGCCATATGGTGTGTGGGGGGTGTGATTCATTCATTCAACAGATTTGTACTGAGAACCCTCCGTGTCCCAGGCCACTGTACCAGAGCCCAGGAGCATGGGGCTGACATGATAGCTCCAAGCAGATCCCAGACAGCAGATAGCAGATCACAGATAACAAACAAGTGAAAAGACCAGGTGGTTAGAATCCATGATGAATCTTCCGAAGGAGACAAGCAACAGCCTGAGACAGAGAACGGGGTGGTCCAGGGAAGTCTCCCTGCAGAGAGCACGTGTGAGTCAAAGGAGCTGGGCAGGACAGAGGGAACAGTATTTCCCAGGACCCTGTGGAGGAGCAGCTGGGTGCGCGTGAGGAGCTGGATGAAGAGCAGGTGGGGGGCAGCGCCATGGTGGGGGGGCTGGCTGGCGGGACAGGCGGGCGTTAGCTCCTGCACACCTCGATGGGCACGGTAAGGAGCTTTGATTGTGATCCAAGAGCAGTGAGGAGCCATGGGAGTCTCGTGCATGGGGGAGAGATGTGAGCTGACTGTTTTCTGCAGTGCTGCCTGACTACTGTATGGGGAACCAGTCTACGAGGCCTGGGCCCGGCTGGGTGTGCGGTTTTGTATTGACTCCTCCTCATTGATTTCAGTGGGGGCAGGCGGTAGGTAATAAGTAGGTAGTAGGCTTTTCTTTTTCTTTTTTCTTTTTTTTTAGCTTCCTTTTAATGCTCCAAGATGCCCCTGTGTCCCTCAGCTCTTTGATTTCAGAGCTCAGTTGGGTGGTTACATTTCTCTGTCTTCTTCCTCCCTTCCTCCGTCCCACCATCCCTTGCTCCTTCCCTGACAGAAGTCACATTTTGGTCCAAAAGTTTTGGGTCAGTTTGTGTAGTTGGCTGTATTTTTTCAAGGCTGATAAATCCTAAAGCTGTCTTAGGAAAATAGCAGGAACATTCAATTCTCGTGGTCAGTCAACGGTATGACAGGAAAGGGCATTTTCAGTCACTGTGGGGAGAGCGCACGCAGGCCCTCTTTGCCGCCAAGGGAGGGTTGAAATGGTTCGCTGTCTCCTGGTTTGTTTTTAATTACTTCTGCTGGTATTAGACATCCTGTGACTCCAGCAAGAAGAACATGACAAGACAAGTCAGGAACGAGGCCCACTGATGCATGGCTGCTGACAGCCATGGAAAAATACTTCATGTCAGGGGCTCTGCCTTTCTCTGTCACAGTGAGTGCTGCTTCTCTTCGTGGGCTCAGCCTTGGGGCCTTGGCCTCTAGCCAGGCACCACTGTCCTGAGGAAGCGGGTAGGGGACAGTGCGCATTTCTTCCTGTCCCCTCTACCCCCAACGTCTCCATGCTAAACCCAGAGTCAAATGCTTTCTCTGCTCATGTCATTCTTAGCTCTGCCTTGTGGGGTAGACTCTCTGAGTGCCATTCTTACCTTACAGGGGAGGGAGCTCAGGCTCAGGGAGATTGAGCTACTTGCCCAGAGCGCACAGCTATGAAACCGGGGGGGTCTTTGATCCTGACTTATGTCAGAATGCGCCCAAATGAAGCAGTTGGTTGTTGGGGGCACTTGCAAAAAAAAAAAAAAAATGATTCCTGGGTCCTACTCTCTGCAGGTGCAGCCCTGGGATTGACATTTTGATAGGTGGTTCACTGGCCACACTTTGTGAGTTAGGAGGATCTTAGTGCCCCCTCCATGGCCCAGCAGGTGAAGACCGTCCATGCTAGAGCATGCTGAGAAATGCCACATGGCACGGTTGTGTTCCCAATGGATCAGGCAGGGTCCACTCAGGGGCAGAAACCCTAAAGCTATTTTACCAGAGAGAATTTAATGTTAAGAATCATTGACCAGAAAGGGCCAAAGGAGAGGTATAGGGTGCCACGGAAGTAGCAAGTTTACTACCCCATGGCTGGTGGGGGGCAAGCAGGAGAGGGGAACGGAGGAGGAGAAGTCATTAGTAAAGCTTAGAAGCTGGGAGGAGAGGACTCGGGGGCTGAGACCCTGACCTCTGAGAAGGGCACACTGGTTGGAAGGGCGGGCAGGCTTTTGAGGAGGGGGTGCTGGGGTCTCTGGAGGGGATGGACCTGATTCTGTGAGTGCTGGGAGAACTATAAACTAGCTTTGTTCACTGCTGTGGGGATATACTGTCCCTGGCCAGGGCAAGGAGACTTGCTGGAGTGACGGCACTGAGAACCAGGAGCCCACAGGAACCAAACTGGAGGGAGCGAGTTCCATGTCCTTCCTCACACCTTGCAGTTTCCCCCTGTTGGCCCTTCTGGCAGAGCCTCGCCGGAAATGGCTGGCAAAGCAGAAATGTGGTTTGCAGAGTCCCAGCCCCAGCCTCATAGAGCCTGGTGGATTTGGTGCTGAGGCAACTCTAGCTTATTAACCAGCACACCCAGTAAGACCTGGAAGCTTGCTGAATAAGTTCAGCCTTGTTTGCAGGCTAATGACATGTCAAGGTCTAATTTCCTGGGTTTTATTCCTCTTGGTCTATTGAGTAGGGCTCTTGGTGAATGGGCAAGGGTAGAGAAGCAGCGCTGTCTAACAGAAAGAGGGTGGTGTCTGGATGCTGACAAATCTGTCCCCCACATCTGTCTGTCAGGGTTAATTATACACACCTTGCAGTGTTCTTCAGAATGAAATGAGATGATGTGCTAGCAAGATCAGTGCTGGGCACAGAGTAGGCGGGGTACGTGATGCTATATCCTCATCATTGTCACCATGATTGATGAGCACTCGTATTGTTCAAATCTTCTGTTATAGTTAGAATGCAGTGAATTCAAGATGGTGTAGCCATAGTTTTTCAGATGTGGAAAATAGAAAGTACATTTTTATCCCTGAAAATGGATTAATCTTATGCAGTGTCTTGGTTGACTTATAAGAAGATTAAAGTATTCAGAGGCATTTTAAAAAC
This sequence comes from Neomonachus schauinslandi, assembly GCF_002201575.2. NCBI lineage: Eukaryota > Metazoa > Chordata > Mammalia > Carnivora > Phocidae > Neomonachus > Neomonachus schauinslandi. The sequence goes on along the minus strand of NC_058403.1, from coordinate 192,269,580 downwards.
ATTTTTAAGCCTTTCCTTTTACCTGTTTCATGAATAAGCATATACAGAGAAGTAAACTTCTGACACCCCGTAAAATATACCGAGATCTATTTGGTCATTCACTATCATTAAATAATTAGTCTACGTAAGAGCTGATATTCCTCAATTCAGACAAGCAGCCTGTCTGTATTAGTGAAATGTAAAAAGGAGATTTGCAAAGTAGTGTTGCTTTTATATGAGTTACCTCTTTTCTAGAGTGGTGGTTAAGGCTCCAGGCTTCACTGTGTCTGAGTGGGGTGACTTTGGGCAAGTGATTGAATGTCCTGTGTTTAGTAACCTCATCTAGGAAATGGGGGCGGCACAAAACTCACGCTGTCCTTGCAGGGCTGTCACGGGGGCAGGGCAGGTGTATCAAGTCCTGGGGGGCAGCAGGTGCTTGGCAAACGTCAGTGATGGAGAAGAGACTGCGGTCTGCAGGATTCCGGGCCAGGCTCTGCGGGTGCATCCTCAGGCAGCCCACAGTGCCGGGAAGCAGAAGAGGATGTGGCCTTGGCACGGCAAGTTTGGGAATGCGTGTGGCTGGTGCAGTGGGTTTGCAAGTGCTTGGTTCTCGTCAGCAGCCTTGGATCGTCTCCTTTCCTCATTGGCTCCCTTCGTGAACCTCACCCCATAGATGCTTTGGCGGGAAGCCTCACGAGCACCTGCTTGTGGGGGACCTTGGGTTGCGAGCTGGTCAGGCCAAGTCAACAGAGGAGTCCTGGGCAGAGGCTCCGTGCCTCTGCTAGCGGAAGCTGCCCCGCGGCCGTCTGGGAGCGCCTTGCTCAGACTCAGCGCGTCTTGTAGGTTCGCCACCTTGTCAGGTGAGCTCCTGCCCACTTTGCTGCACTTCCGTCCTCAGCTGGGCCAGAGTGGGTGCCTAGCAGGACTGAGAGGAGGGCAGAGCACACCCCTACTGTCTGGAAACGTGCCCCGGTGTGTTGGGGGTCAGGAGCCTCCAGGCCTAGAAACCAGCTGTGCTCCTCCAGCCTCTATTGCTCTCACACCTGCTCATAAATTTCAATCAAAGCGCATTTCACCTCAAGCTTCTGATAGATTGGCTTCATCAGAAGGTACTCCACAGCCTGTTCTCCACACAGCAGCCAGACACTTTGAAAACCAGAGGCCAGTTGTGCCAGTGAACCGCCCCGCCCCCCCCCAAAAGCTGACTGGCTCCCTGGGCTCTGCTGAGTCTCAGCTGAAGTCCCAAGAGAGGCCCACAGGGCCTGGCCCGATGGGTGCCCATTCATCCCAGTCTCCTCTGCACTGCTCCTATGCCCTCCGCACAGCCCGTGGCTCTCGGCCACGCTGGGCACACGGTCACCTTAGGACATGAGCACTGGCTGTTCCCTCTGCCCGGGGCACTTTGCCCCCAGATTTCCAGGTGGATCACCCCTCACTTTCTTCATGTCCTTGTCCAGATACCAGCTTTCCAATGAGACCTATCCTGACTCTCTGATTTAAAGCTGTCCCCCAGCCCTGACCCCAGCCATCTTAGTTACTGCTTCCCTTTTAATGGCGGCATTTTGGGTCTGGGCTGTAACATACTAGATAACCATCACAAGGAAGTAAGTTGTGCTTGGTGTCCCATCCATTAGAAACATGGCCGTATGTATGAAACAGAGCAGGTGCTGTGTCTGTTTTGGCCATCGGTGTGCCCTCAGTGACCAGAGCAGTGCCCCGCACACAGTGTGTGCTCAGGGAGCCTTCCCAGCAGGAAGGAGCCCATGTAAGCACAGCACTTTGCTGAGCGCTTTCCAAGTATCATCTCATTTGATCCTGGCAGTACCTTTATGGTATAGATATTTATAGTACGTCCCTTTTATAGGTGAGGAAACTGACTTGACAGCACGTTAAGTAACTCAGCTCCAAAGCCCGAGCTTTAACCTGCTGGCCAGCACCGCCTTCTGGTCTGAGGCCCTAGGGCGCACAGAGCATAGAAGCCTCATGAGGACTTCCCAACTGAGCTTCTCTGGGACCTGGTGAAAGGCTTCCAGGTAATGGCATTTCTAGCACCTAGAACGTCTGGGCAGCACTTGATGCAGTGCTTATTGATGATTGGTGTCATTATCTCTGCAATGATTATCTTTCCAGTAGACAACAGATTGGCTCCTGTTTCATTCTCCCCTGAAGCTTAGTACTTGACGTCATGCTGGATGCGTAGTAGGTGCTCAGTAAACAGTTGTGCAGGGGAGGTAAGAACAAGTAGATCTAGGTCAAGATGGAATTTCTGCATCCCCCTTGTGAATCCTCACCTGCTTTGCATTTTAAATGTCATGTGCATAGAGGTCTGACTTGCCCTTCGAACTTGATCCCAATAGCCCAACAGAAAGGGTCCCCAACTCCAACCTGACCCTGAGCCTTAGCCTTTCACCCCTTGGAATCTCTTGCTTGTTTTCACGTTGCTGGGGCTTCATCATAGAGGAGCCCTTTGCTTTTTAGCTAACTTTACTGGTAGAGAAATCACCGAAATCACCTTTATTCCTCATAAATGAAATTCCTGTTTCCAGTAGATTTCAGGAAATCCAATATTCTCCATAGGCTGACCCTTATATGCCCTCTTCAAACATCTGGGGATAAAACTTGTGGCTCCCAATGCCAAACGGTTCTGGCCGTCAACCTGGTATCTGCCTGGCTACCCTTACCTTAATCATTCCCATAAAAAATATGAAGGGAGGAGATTGATAGAGCTTACCGAACATGTTCCATCACTGCGACCTGCACTGTGGGCCCTGCTCTCATCTCAGAGCCTCCCAAGGGGCCTCCCCCCTCCCTCTCCACATTACAGTAAAGTTGACTTTGCTTCATCGTTCACTGGTCCATAATCTAATAATAGATTCTGTGCTATACTCTTCACTCCTCGGGGATTCCTACCTAGATGAAAACAGACCAGTGGGGCCTCTCTGGGGTAGACTGGTATGAGCTGCGTGCTAACTGCCCAGTGGGAAGCCTGCTGCCTCACGGGCCTTATTATAAAGCAAGGGACCCAGCAAATGAAGGTGAGGTGTACAGGGAGGATTAGCTAACCAGCCATGCAGCCTCCTGGGGCCACCTCAGGCCCTGGAACAGATTTCCACAGTGCCCTCTGATTTGAAGAGGGTGAATCTAACTGGGGGCAAGAGTCTGGTGCCTTTTGGTTCAGAAGCCTGAATTTTTGGGCACTCCCTGATCCTTGGTTTCATGAATCTGATCCTTAGAACCCGTAGAAACTTTAAGACTTTTAATATTTGGATCATTTTAATTTTGCTTTCACCTGATTTGTTTCTGTGCCTCCATGGGACAGAAGAATGATGGTTTTAGAATTTCAAAGAAGAGTGTTCAGACTCCAAACGAAAGGATCTCTGTATAAGCCAAGGAAAGATGCTTACTGAAATGTGTTTTCTTCCCACAGAATAAAAATCTCAACCCTGCTAAAAATCCTGATCCTTTCTCTTCCTCTGAACTTAGGAAGTAGCCTGTTATGAGATCTTCTCATTAAAAATAATTGGGGCCCCCTTTAAAAGACAATATCCAGTGGAGAGTCATCTTAAGTTAGGGATGGACAGCTGGTCCCCCGACATCAGGAGAAAGGGGTGGGACTCTCTGAGCTTCTAATTTGTAAAATGGCCTTGCCAATAGTAGCTCCTTTCCAGTTTTCTTGCAAACACCATGAGAAAAGGCACCTGGCAGTAGCTTCTGGTCCACAGACCCAGTGAGGGACATGGGACAAAATTCTTGAAAAAGAAGGGGAACAAAGTGAATGAGGCAGGATCCTTGAAGAGACCTAGATGGAACCTGAGATCTTGAGAATGCAAAAACGCTTAAGAGGAGTTCTCTAGACCTTTCTGGAAGGATTGCTCTCTGCCCTTGCTGTGGCCCCTGTTTTCACTGACTTAATTCTACACTTTGAGGCTGTGACTGACTGCTGTCTGCCCTGTTACCTCTACCTTGCCTGGTTTCTTGCGGTCCTGGGGCTCTGCGGGCCTCAGGGTCTATGAGCTCGAGAGGGGGTTGGCTTGTGTTTAGGGACAGTGCGGGACCCCCTGCCATCCTTAGCCCCATCTAGGTCCAAGGGGCGAGTGTGGGCTAAGGTGTCCACCCCTCATGTGAGGCCCGGGCTTTTCTCTGAGCTCTCGGTACGGTGACTCAGTCTTTAGGACGCACAGACTTTGATCAACCTGTGGCAGAAGGTTTGTGTGAAACCCTTCCTGGTTTTCTTTTCTTTTCTTTCTTTCTTTCTTTCTTTCTTTCTTTCTTTTTTTTTTGAAACACAAATGGGATCTGGAATTGATCCCAGATAATACATCTGCCTCTACATTTCACTTCAGAGGGGCAGGATAACAGGAAAGGCAATGAAGACAACTAAATGCATTTATGATTTATGCCCCTGTGATAAATCAGTGGGTGATTTCTCCCCAAAATGTGGTCACTGCCCGGCTAACTCATACCAGCTGCCACATCTGTGAGATGCAAAAGGGGATGGGGGCCAAGCCCGCTCCATGCCATGTGCACACCAGGCCTGCACCCCGCCCCCCACGGGCGGGTTGGGACGCGGGAGCGGGGCGTCTCTACGCACGCAGTCAGGAGGAGGGCTTGCCTTACTGCCACCTTCCGCTCCCTCTTGGGTCCGTGCGCGCCTTCCTTGTGGCCTGCCGGTGCAGTTCTGTGCTGCCTGGCCTTGGTTCATCTCCTGCATTCCTTTCTGTGCTTACCTTCATGTGTGAGGAGTTAGATTTTTCCATTCCCTAAAGGTGATTCGATCAGGCCAGTTCTCACCAGAGTCCCTCAGAGCAAGCGGGGAGAGTGGAAAATCACATTAACTCTTACATTAACTCCAGCTGCTTTGTGCGGAGAAGGAGATGGCAAAGAGGCTTCATCTGGAGGGCCAGCTCCTGGCCTGGGGAGGGGCTCCCTGGAGCGCTGGCTTGGGAGGGGACGCTGGGGCCCGTCTGGCTGGGAGGGGAACAGGGCCATGGCCAGACAGCAGTGTCAGAGTGCACAGGAAGGCCGGCGGTGGCCCTGGGACCATGCGTCTGCCGTCCCTCTCCTCCGTGGTCTCTTCGCATCCTGAAGGCCCGGCCTTGCCTTTCTGAACCTGGGAAGCTGAATCTACATGTTCCAAAAAATTCTGTCATTAGAAATTTTCAAAAATCTCTTGAACCTTTTTTTTTTTTTTTGGCTGCTTGGCAGTCACATAGCAACTGGATTGCTTACTTCCCCACCATTTGTTTTTTTTTAAGCATCATCTGAAGCTAATTTATCCAGGAGTAACTTGGGCTTTGGGGGGGAAAAGTCACATTCATTTTATAAGTTACCTGCAAATGAAACTGCCTAGTTTTGCCTCACATTTTCCTTTTGTTGAAAAATGTCTTTGTTACTCCATTTTTGCCTTTTATTACACAAACTTGAGAAACTCTCAGGAATGCAGTTTAAAGAGTTCGGCAACATTATTTTCCTCACCTTTCTTTCTGGGGGGGGAGAAAAGTGCCAAAGCCATTTGCTGGGCCAAGACTGGGAGGTGAGATCCCCTGGAGATGGGAAAAGGTGGAGCGGCAGTGTCCAGAGACCGGTGAGGTGGCTGATGCTCTTTGTCACTGCGGATGGCAGGCTGGAGACAGAGACGCTGGCTGTGGGCGGGGACACCGGGCTCCCACTGGAACCTCCGCCTCTGGGCCAGATCGCCCTGCTCCATACAGACTGAGTATAGAAAGGAGAAACGAGCCAGCTAGTAAAGGTTGTTCATTTGATGTCTCTGCTGATACTTCACGTTACCATTGTCCCAGCCAGAAATAATATACCTGCAGCTGTATTTCTGTAGGACAGCGGGGACAGCTAATAATATATCGGGCTGATCTAAGCTGTCTTTTCTCCCGCGATGGCCCACGGGGAAGACAGAAACTCTACCTTTATGTTATCCGGTGGTACTAATCAGAAACCATTGCTGTAGAAATGACTTGTCCTGTTTGGTTCCCTTCTAATAGGAAATCATAAATTAAAACAGAGTTTGATAGATTCTGCTTAATGCCAAAATAAAATCCTCACATATTTTTTTGGATATTACATAATTAGTTGACTTCTCAAAGGAGTTCTAATTATGCCTATGGAATCAGCTTAAGATAATGAAATGCATTCATCTCTCTGGCAAGCCGTCTGTTGCTTAGCACTGAGCTCCGAGTCAGTCCTCTGGGGTTCGCCTTCTAGCTCCACGAGCAAAGCTTTATTTACAGCCACAGAACTTGGAAATGCAATACAAAGTTATTTTGTTATGTACTTCTTTCTTTATTCCTTCTAAGAAAATCAGTTTTCCTTAGCTTCATAGACTGTGTAAATGACCATGTGTAAAGTAGCTGTACTAATCCCCAAACATAAAGATTCCCCCCAGCCCCAAATGCATCACTAAGATTCATTAATACCAGAAAGACTGCCAGAGATAGGAAGAGAATAATGACAAGGCCAAAGGGAATGACTTCTTTGACTCTGAACTGCATTATCTGTAACCTTAGTACTTGGGAAAAAGTTAAATACATGGGTGGATGGGTGGGTGCAGAAGCAAGTGGATGGTGAAATGGGAGGGCAGATGTGTATTTGAACGGATGGATGAATATTTAATCAGGAAGGGATATACATGGAATAGAGTTAGTGCACAAAAATCTACCTTTGCATATATTATTCCAAACTTGATTGTTAGAGACAATTATGAAGAAAAAGAGGGCATTTTTTTCTAATAATTTCTTATTGGTAAAAGGAGAGCTCAAAATTGTTTTAATTGCTCAGTAGAGAGCTCTGAAAGGTAACAGCAAAGGTGTGGGGAAAGTTGACTTGGGAGGGAAATAGAAGAAATGTCTCTGAGACAAACCAGGTAAGAGAGAGTATTAAGTTCCAATAGCAGAAAATATCAGATAAAAATTTGTTCTCTATAAATAAGTCATTCGTAGCCAAAATTAGAACAAAGCTCTGCTTAAATTTCACTGGAAAGTAGACTGTTCCAAATCACATTAGTGAATGAAACCCAAGCCAAGAAGGAGCCATTCAGAGTGACATTTATGGAGTGTTTCCGCCTCAGTTTTTACATTTAATAATGAAGATGCCCTGCCCAATCCTATTGTTGACACAGCCATAGAGAAAATGCAGGGATGCCCACTGGTTTTCCTTCCCCAATTTAAGCAGTCACGAATCTCTTCTGATGGGCATAGGCACCAAAGGTGTTTTCGCTGTTTGCCATGAAGTCACCTCCTTTCCAAATACCCCTTGAAATACATGTAGAAAGAAAGGCCTGGAAAGATGTTCAACCAAGTTTTCCTAAGACAAAAGATGTCTTGTTTTATGACATGTGATGCAGGGTGACTGGGGAATTGCCTGGCAGTGTGAGGGCGACCTAGGCTTGCTTTATCCCCGGCACACTTGGAAATACTTTGTGCCATCAAATGCCTTCCGTCCAGCCTAGCACCTGGGGCAGAGGAATCCTTACAAGAACCTGCCCGTGCGGTTGGTGGCTGAATTCCAGTGGGAGTACCTGTGGACAGTTCTTCGGCTCTGGGGTTGGATTCTCCTCCCATCCAAAGAGCCATTCACGAACTCTCTGCTGCCCAAAGGATTCTTTCTTTCATGTTTTTAGCAGAAGCAACTCACCCTGGCTTAAATTCCCAAAGATCAGGTCCCCTTGTGTTACTCATCTCTATTCCAGCTGGCACAGCATCATGGCTCCATGAACATTGTTTTAAAAATCCCTGCATTGAGTCCCTTCATGAGACAGTCACACAAAAGGACCTTTCCTTGTACTATTCTTTCAAAAATATAACGTTGGGATCCTAGAATCTCAGAAACCCTAGAACCTCACTTGATGTGGTGAAAGATAGGAATTGGTCTTTAAGACTAAAGTATGACATCTGCAGTTTTGTTTTGTGCTAATTGAATATATAATCAGTAACCATGATTAATCATCATCACCAAGGCAGAGGCTGAAACAAGCAGTAATAGGTCAGGTGGTATTTGTCGTGGATGCGTGGGCATGCACTGATTCCATGAACAGGTTTCCATTTTCTCTCCGTTCCTTCAGAGACGGCAGCCTCACTTTCAGTCAAGCCAAGGAATTGAACCCTGGTAGCTGGTGCACTGCCTATTACCAACAGACCACTTTGTGCTGAGTTATAGGGAGAGACAGTCTGGGTTTTTGAAAAATTGTGCTAACTATTTGGACCATGTATTAGGAGTCAAAATGGGCATTTTTAAATTTGACTTTTGTAACCAACTTGAGATGGCAAAGAAAGCAGATTTGGCATGAAGAAAGAATTTCTTATTCAAACATTCAAAGGGCTATTGATTTCTTATAACTATCTATTACACAGTGTTTAAGGACAACCTTTATTTTAAGAACAAATATCATCAGTAGACCTCAAAAAAAGCAAATCCTCTGAGTGTGGGAGAGGATGCTTTATGTATTGGTAATACATTAGGTCTCATAAAAAAAGTGGGTCAATCAAACATTTTGCCTGGAGTACCTAATCTTTTTCCATGCAGAGTCATTACTATGTGGCTGAGCAGAGGACCCGAGCCTTTGTTCTCCCTTCTCGTAATAATATTTAATCAAGGGTGAACGGCCTGGCAGAGTCCAAGAGGCCAGGATCGGCCAACAGGGTGCATTTGGGACAATGGGCCCAACGCTCTGGGAATGGAAAATGATGAAGTTAATGTGTGGGTAGGACTCTGCCATTGTTCAAGGAGGCATCCTTGGTCTTTTGCAGTGTTGAATAACAGTGACAAAATCGCAGTCACTGTTTACATGGGCTTATTCCTCTGGTGTAGAAATGCACTCTGAGCTCACTCTTGGCATTTGCTCTGCAACAAAGGGAGTTTTTCCTCTTTTTTTTTTTTTTTTAAAGATTTTATTTATTTGAGAGAGAGCTCTGGGGAAGGAGCAGAGAGAAAGGGGCAAGCTGACTCCACGCCAAGCACGATGCCCAACATGGGGCTGGATCCCATGACCCTGAGATCATGATCTGAGCCAAAATCAAGAATCGGATGCTTGAGCGCCTGAGTGGTTCAGTCAGTTACGTGTCTCCCTGCTGAGCAGGGAGTCTGCTTGTCCCTCTGCCACTCCCCCTCGATTGTGCTCTTTTATTCTCTCTCAAATAATTAAATAAAATCTTAACAAAAACAAAAACAAAACAGAGGCAGATGCTTAACCAACTGAGCCACCCAGGCGCCCCCTACTCTTCATCTTTTAAGTTAAAAACAAAATCTGTTCCTTCTGGGGTTATAAGAGTAAATATCATCACCAAGCCTGCCCAGATTGCTCTACTGGTAAATTGGTTTATCACTCCAGTCACTTGATGCAGGGGACAGGACCCTGGAAGAGGGCCCATACGAATGATAGCGAACCAGTCGACTGTGGGCCCACCACCAATGTGCCTTCAAGACTAGCTGGCAGGGCCCTGCAGAAGTCTGGCATCTACTCTGCCTCAGGCTTCACCTCAAACCTGGGCTTTTTCGGCACCGAGGCACCACAGCCTCCCCCAAAGGACATCTTCATATGCTGCTCCATCCCTTGCCATGCTCCCGTTCCTGTTTCTGACTCAATAGCACACACACACCTTTCAAATTTCCACTCAGGCCTGTCTCTCCTCTCCCCTGTGCCCCAGCCTGGGCCACATTCTGTCGTCACGCCTTCACATGGGATATAGCATTCTTTTCCCTCTGAGCACTAGTGTCTGCCTCTGACATCCTCATCAGGGGTATTTCTTATTATTTAGCTCCTTCATTAAGCTATATTCTCTGCATGGTAGAGTCAGGGCCGTCTTCCTGGGCATACTATAGCATCGTTGCTCAGGGCTCCTGAGCATTAAGAAGGGCCCTGGGCTCATCTTGATGCTCTGTTGTTGCTGCCCTGAAATCCTTCACACTTTTTTTTTTTTTTTTAAAGATTTTACTTCTTTATCTGACAGCGAGAGACACAGCGAGAGAGGGAACACAAGCAGGGAGAGTGGGAGAGGGAGAAGCAGACTTCCCATGGAGCAGGGAGCCCGATGTGGGGCTCGATCCCAGGACCCTGGGATCATGACCTAAGCCGAAGGCAGACGCTTAACGACTGAGCCACCCAGGTGCCCCAATCCTTCACACTTTTTGAACCAGGGACCTACAGTTTCATTTTGCACTAAGCCCCACAAATCATGTAGTCGGTCCTGGGTTGGGCCACGTCTGTTTCTCTCAGATCTCCAACACATGGTATACGTTCAAGAAGTATTTTGTAAATGAATGTTTCATTGACAAAAGATGATCTCCTTTCATTAGTGCATGAAGTATACAATGCCTAATACCTAATTTCAAGTCAGGATGTTATATATTTTCCTGGCAGCTCACTACCTACTCTTATTCTTTTCATAAAGTTTGGCACATGCAACCAAAATTGAATTAAAGAGACATGCGTATTATGATCTAAGAACAAAAATTGGTTGCAAACCATAGGAAGTATAAAAACGGGCTGGTCTGTTGTTCATTTTTGTTCTAAATTTAGAATGGAAAGGGTGATGTTTAGAGAGCAAAAATGCTAATTGTCTCGCAAAGGGTGCTGTAGTAAGCTGGGGCCAACATACCACGTTGGAGACAGTATCCTTCACATGATAGAGGAAGTTGAGAACAGTGGCTGGGGCTCCTTTGAAGTAAACATAAATACTTTCCCCTATGTTCATGCAGGGGCAAGGAAACACTGAAATAACAAAATGTCCAGTTTGATCTTCCCATCACACAGTTGGGAAACCTTGCACTCTCGCACGGTAAGCTTGGCCAAATGTCTGCCAAGGAGTTGGGGAGAAAACGCAAGCCTTCCCCATTTTATGCAGCTTGCCCACACGTTCTCTGTCAATTCTCTGAGCTGGACGCATTTCCCCATTTCCCCATTTCCCCTTGCCCACCCCAAAGGTGCCTGCCACAGACTGTGGAGTTGGCAGGATTTTCCAGGCTGTGCCGGCACATGCTGTTAATAAATTAGGTGCACAGAAGTGTGATGGCAAGGCGTTTCCTCCTGGAGTTCATAGGCCTTCCAGAACATTTATGTCTCATTATAGCCCGTACAGCAGTTTATGCCCTAATAAATCAGAAACGCTTTGCAGAGATGGGCTGGACTGTAATGAATCTTTCTGTTGGCATTTTCCCTTTACAGGCGCAAATAATGGAGCAAAACCGCCCCATCTGGCCACTCTGTAAGAGAGAACTCACAGTGGGAGCTGTTTTCTCAAGCATGACATAGGTCATTGCAGGTAGCAGGAGCAGGGGGGCAGCTGGGGCTGGGAGTGACAGCGTGGAATGAAGCCATTTACAAGCCTTTATCACTGTGATTATAGGCATTAGCTGGACTGTCAGGGTCCTGTTCTCCCTCCCTGTGATGGGCCTCGGGTCTTCCCTGATTTTTCACATTTAATTTCCAGACCTGTTTGCTGTCTTGCAAGCAGTGCAAGAGAACACACACCCTCAGCATGGTGTGTGGACCAATTCACTTTGATTTATGTTCCATTATCTTAATAAGGTATGCTCTCAGCTAACTGGGAATGGTTGCGAAGCAGGGTGGGGGGGTCACCTTCTCTCCCTGCCTTCCCTCACCAATGCAAAGAGATGTGTGAGGAGAGCCAAGTAAATATGGAAATTATTACTAATTACGTGGTGATGGACGGAAATGCATTGTTCTGGCTAGGCAATCAACTTGTCTCTGGTGGAGTTTTACAAGATGTAAAATAAATAAAAAAATAAGTAAATAAATGTATGTATGTATGTATGTATGTATGAATCATATTAAAAACAGTGCCTAGAAATAAGTGAGAAATTTGTTTTTGATGCTTAGGCATTTTCACGCAGGAACCCGTTACCCATTTGGGAAGTAAACAAATATCGATCATTTCCTTTGAACCTAGTAGCTGAGGTTTCATTCATTGAAGAAAAAATTTACATCTAGTTAAGTCAAAGCAACTATTTTGTTTTTTCTTCATTTTCAGCCTAAGTGGTCTGTGCTCCTGCCTTTCGCAGGGCTGTGGAGGAGCTTTGGAGGTGCCTGGGCTGCTTGTTTGTGTTTATAGATAGGCTTCTAGGGGTCCTCAGAGAGTGGGATATATCCGGCTGCACCTATTCTATTCTATAAAGGCTCGCCTGGTGCCTCTGGGAAGGCAGAGGAGACACAAGTGAGGGATTGCACGATTTATCAAAAGTGACAAGGAGAACAGAACTCCTCCATCGGCCTCAGCTACCCTCATATTTACATAACACCTTCCTTCCAGTGTTTTCCCCAGCAGATGGCCAGGTAAGGTTCATGGATTCTGCATGGAAATACAGCTGCTCTGGAGCATGCACAGGGGATATTTTGATCTCTCTCTCAGCAGAATTATGCAGTGGTCCATGGAGGGAAGGAGGAGACAAAGTCACTCCCTAGCTGAAGAAGCCCTGGAAATAGAGACTCAAAGCCAAGTGCTGCTTTGCAAATTGGGAGGTGGCCAAGGCCCGGCCCCCCAAGACTCAGGGAAAAAGTCAAATCCTGGAGGAGTTAGCAGTTGACCACAAGTGGGTCTGCCCATCTGCCCTGCTGTAATGGGAAAGTTAGTAAGACTTGATGGGGTCACAGAGGGACATTAATGTATTGACTGAGATGATCATACTGTGCCAAGGGGAAAAATGGTTGACCCTCCAAAGGGATTCTCCAGGTAAAATGAAAGTGCCCCTCATCATCCTGCTTCATCAAGATCCCAGCACCAAGCGAGGGACTTTGTCCGGGACTTCATTCTAAGACTGAGCATGTGTCAGGAGACCTCATCTGCTACAGGATGTTGAACCCACACAGCTGCTTTTATTTAAGGTTTCCATTTGAAACTGGGATTGGTTGGGGTTTCCTAATCAAGTTGACTGCTTTGCAGTTCTTGGTAAAAGAGTTGAAAGAGAAAGAGAGAGAGAGAGCGCGTGCCAGAGTGGGCTGGGGATGCTGCGTGTCCCAAGGTATGAAGCTGAGCTGAGAAAATAGCCAAAGGGTCTTGATTCAGCACCCTGCCCCCAGCGCCATGTTCTAACCCCACTTAGGCCTTTTCCTTCCTCTGAGATCTGGGCAGACCCAGAACTTGTTCATATATCACATTTCTCTTCTCTAAAATCTGCTGATGGAGACTCTGGCCTCATTTTAGGTGGTTGTTTCCAGAATAAAAATTAAAGAGAAAAAGGGTTTGTTGGGAATAGTCGGCTGTCCAGGCCTGAGTATGTTGATTGTTTAAGTCAGTATCACACTTACGACTTGGTCAGGACTGAGGACGTATCCTAAGGTGACATGCCTGGTGTAGCTGAGATGCCAGCTAAGCCACTTCCAAACTGGGTGACTTTGTGCAAGATGCGTAAGGCATCTGTGCCTTGGCTCTTCTGCGTGTGAATAGAGATTGTCGTGTGAACTCTTTCGAGGTTCTTGTGAGGATTGAAGCAGATAGCCATGTAAAGCCATAGTCTGGTGCTAGCACAAAGTAAATACTCAACAGGGGACAGTTGTGATGACGATGATGGGGCAACAACAAGGATGGTGACATTGTTACCTCAGACACCCACAGCCCGAAGACCTGGAAGCTAGTTTACAGATGAGCAATAGATTTCATTCCACATGCCAGTGTCTACTGATGGGATGACTGTGTTGAACAAGATGCTGAGCCTGCATCTGGGCTCAGTGAGAAATCAATTAGGGATATTTGCCTTTAGAGGTAGAACCAAGGGTGATGACACATGCTGTGAGTTTGCTGTCTCTTTAATGTTTCATGATAGCCCTCAATAGCTGTGAGATCTGGGATAGATCCACTTCTCTTGGAATCTGTTTTTTAACCCATACATAGAATGAAGAGGCTGGGCCAGATCAGTTTTCTTGGAAGTGTTCAGCTGGATGTTAGAAGATGGTGGGAGCAGGCGTAGAAAATGTTCTTCGGGTAGGTTTTAGAAATGCTATGTATAATTTAACAAGTCAAGGCAGGTCTCCTTATTGCAGGACTTCTCAGAACCTTTAATGTGCTGAAAATTCCAAAAGGGGACATGCTTCCCAAACTTACCTGATCATGAACACATTTGTTTTCCTAACAGTAGCAAGTGGTGAGGCTTGTGTTGCACACACAAGAGAAATGAGATAATCCCTGAGGTCCATTCTTGCTCTCCAAAGTCTGTTAAGTCTCAAAACTCAGATAATTTAATGACTTCCTCTCCCCACCATGAGCTTTTCATATCTTATCAAAAATGCAACTCTTTCTTACAAGTCAAACAGAGAAAGACATGTATCATATGATCTCACTGATATGAGGAATTCTTAATTGCAGGAAACAAACTGAGGGTTGCTGGAGTGGGGGGTGGGGTGGGAGGGATGGGGTGACTGGGTGATAGACACTGGGGAGGGTATGTGCTCTGGTAAGCGCTGTGAATTGTGCAAGACTGTTGAATCTCAGATCTGTACCTCTGAAACAAATAATGCAATATATGTTAAGAAAAAAAAAAAAAAAAAGAAGAAGAAGAAGAAGGTAGCGGGAGGGCAAGAATGAAGCGGGGGAAATCGGAGGGGTAGACGAACCATGAGAGATGATGGACTCTGAAAAACAAACTGAGGGTTCTAGAGGGGAGGGGGGTGGGGGGATGGGTTAGCCTGGTGGTGGGTATTGAGGAGGGCACATTCTGCATGGAGCACTGGGTGTTATGCACAAACAATGAATCATGGAACACTTCATCTAAAACTAATGATGTGGGCGCCTGGGTGGCTCAGTTGGTTAAGCGACTGCCTTCGGCTCAGGTCATGATCCTGGAGTCCCGGGATCGAGTCCCGCATCGGGCTCCCTGCTCGGCAGGGAGTCTGCTTCTCCCTCTGACCCTCCTCCCTCTCATGCTGTCTGTCTCTCATTCTCTCTGTCTCAAATAAATAAATAAAATCTTTAAAACTAATGATGTAATTTATGGGGATTAACATAAGAATTAAAAAAATTAAAAAAAAAAAAGCAACTCTTTCTTAAAAGCCACATTTTTTTTTTTTTCCCAGTTTATTTATTTTTTTATTCTTATGTTAATCCCCATACATTACATCATTAGTTTTAGATGAAGTGTTCCATGATTCATTGTTTGTGCATAACACCCAGTGCTCCATGCAGAACGTGCCCTCCTCAGTACCCACCACCAGGCTAACCCATCCTCCCACCCCCCTCCCCTCTAGAACCCTGTTTGTTTTTCAGAGTCCATCGTCTCTCATGGTTCGTCTACCCCTCCGATTTCCCCCGCTTCATTCTTCCCCTCCCGCTACCTTCTTCTTCTTCTTCTTTTTTTTTCTTAACATATATTGCATTATTTGTTTCAGAGGTACAGATCTGAGATTCAACAGTCTTGCACAATTCACAGCGCTTACCAGAGCACATACCCTCCCCAGTGTCTATCACCCAGTCACCCCATCCTTCCCACCCCCCCCCCCACTCCAGCAACCCT